>NW_027198010.1:0-50859 GCF_038502225.1 Cherax quadricarinatus
TTTCTTTCTTCCTGCTGCCTTTCAGTGTGTGTCCTTTCCTCTCTCTCCTGAAGCCCATGGATAAACACTGATTTTGCCCTTTCTTCCTCCCATTGCCTCACCCTCTGTGACTCTGGATCCTGCCTGTATGTGGTCAGTTTCTCCCTTGATTTTTCCAGTGGCTCTTGATAGCCTGGTTGTGCCTCAGCATTCGACCTATCACCCTCTCCATCTGCAACCAGCTGATCTTCCCTTTCACTCCTTGGTCCTCCTTGGCAGACTGATATGACCTTAGCATAATTCATAATTCCTTCCTTCCTGTTCGGCCTCACAGCTTCATATGCTGTGTCTTCTCTGGTCACTGCCCCTGTAACTCGCTTCAGCCTATTTATCTCAACTTCTAGGACCCTTATCTTGGCTACTGCAGTTTCGACTTGTGCCTCCCAATTCTTTGTCTCCTTCTCCAACCTCTTTTCCAATTTCACAGAGAGCTCTTTCTCCATTTTTTCAGAAAGCTCTCCTAATTTTCTCTCCCACTCTTGTTCCATCCTTTTCCACTGCTCCTCCATCCACTCCTCCCTACCAGAACCATTCTCATCTGATCCTTGGTACCTGCGAGTCCCCACCATTTTTTTTTTTTTTTTTTTTTTTGTGAGAGAAGAGAGAAGGGAAAGGTAGAGGGGGAGAGAGAGTGAAGGGAAGAGTAGGAGAGGGGAGAGTTAGAAGGGAAAATGGGGATGAGAGAGAGCAAGAGAGAGAGAGAGAGCAAGAGAGAGAGAGAGAGAGAGAGAGAGAGAGAGAGAGAGAGAGAGAGAGAGAGAGAGAGAGAGAGAGAGAGAGAGGGAGAGAGGGAGAGAGAGAGAGAAAGAGAAGGCAAAGAGGGGGAGAGAGAGGGGGCAGAGAGGGGGAGAAGGGGGAAAGAGGGGGGAGATGGAAGAGCGAGAGGGGAGAGAGGCTAGGGGGAGAGGGAGGGGAGGATGGGAGAGAGATGGGGAAAGGGAGAGGGGAGAGATAATGGGAGGGGAAAGATGTTAGAGGGGGAGGAGAGAGAGAGATAGGTAGAGAGTGATAGGTAGAGAGAGAGAGATTGGTAAAGAGTGAGAAAGGTAGAGATAGGTCTCTACTTAGGATAGGAAAGGGGGGGGAAAGGAGCCAGGTTCAGATGGTCAGTTCACAGGACGGTGTGAAATCCTGTGTATGTGTGTGTTTGCGTGTGTACTACAGCTTACAAGTGCTTGTTCCTGTGTGTGTATGTGTATGTGTGTGTGTGTGTATGTGTGTGTGTGTGTGTGTGTGTGTGTGTGTGTATGTGTGTGTGTGTGTGTGTATGTGTGTGTGTGTGTATGTGTGTATGTGTGTGTGTGTGTGTGTGTGTGTGTGTGTGTGTGTGTGTGTGTGTGTGTGTGTGTGTGTGTGTGTGTGTGTGTGTGTGTGTGTGTGTGTGTGTGTGTGTGTGTGTGTGTGTGTGTGTGTGTGTGTGTGTGTGTGTGTGTATGTGTGTGTGTATGTGTGTGTGTGTGTGTGTGTGTGTATGTGTGTGTGTGTGTGTGTGTGTGTGTGTGTGTGTGTGTGTGTGTGTGTGTGTGTGTGTGTGTGTGTGTGTGTGTGTGTGTGTGTGTGTGTGTGTGTGTGTGTGTGTGTGTGTGTGTGTGTGTGTGTGTGTGTGTGTGTGTGTGTGTGTGTGTGTGTGTGTGTGTGTGTGTGTGTGTGTGCCCCCACTTCTAAGTATTCATACTGCTAATAAATACCGGTAGATACCAGTAATTCTAAGCTTACCAATACTTGTAACACTTATCGATTCTACTTCTAAAATTCAGAAAGTAGCTAGGTTGTAAAATTTAGCTTGTCTCAGCTTAAGTGTCTGACGTTATCCCTCACTACCGCTTTACTCCTTGCACTCTCCTCTATGCTATTTCTACTCTAATTCTGGTAATGGCTTGCAGGAGTGAGTGACCAGTATCTAACAGTGATGCAGGACCAGACTCAATCTTGCAAAATGCAACCTCAACAGGTGAATACTTGCGCTGACAGCGGTGTGATGACAAGTTGCCAGAAGCTGATGACGTAGTCGTCGTACATAGGCCTTCTATCACTATTTTGTAACTCCTTCACCCGTGATGTTTATAACCATATATGCTCATGCATCCCGCGTTCCTCAAGTGATTTCACTTTTCACTTATTACAGAATACACTTCACATTCGGTGTTACACTTTATATGTATAATGGCATACAAACTGTTGTGACGTCACTGCTTCAGTAGGCCTACTGCCACCTTCCCTTGTTGTATATTTTATTTTTTCTTTCTCCTTTTGCTTATTAACTTTTTCACTCTCACATTACGGTGCCCCACATTTCACTTGTTAACCAAACGCTGGTAATTCTTGATCACCCGTTTCCACACTCACTTTGATCTTTTTATGTTTGTATCTGTGTGGCAACAGTGCCTAGTAGATCCACAACGGTTTGGCACTTTTAAAAGAAAATACTGAATTTAGGTTTCCCCTCGAATTTTTTCAACTAATAACTATAGTTATCACTCGTAGGTTTGTTCACTGACTTTGTCACTACCACTGATTACTGCTAGGGGTTATTGCACGCCTCAAAAACACGAAGGTTCTCGGAGCCTTGTGCACCCACGTCTGCACCCACCGTGTGTGTGTGTGTGTGTATGTGTGTGTGTATGTGTGTGTGTATGTGTGTGTGTGTGTGTGTGTGTGTGTGTGTGTGTGTGTGTGTGTGTGTGTGTGTGTGTGTGTGTGTGTGTGTGTGTGTGTGTGTGTACTCTATTTGTACTCACTTATATGTGGTTGCAGGGGTCGAGTCATAGCTCCTGGCCCCGCCTCTTCACTGGTCGCTAGTAGGTCCTCTCCCTGCTCCATGAGCTTTATCATACCTCTGCTTAAAGCTATGTATGGATCCTGCCTCCACTACATCACTTCCCAAACTATTCCACTTCCTGACTACTCTGTGACTGAAGAAATACTTCCTAACATCCCTGTGATTCATCTGTGTCTTCAACTTCCAACTGTGTCCCCTTGTTGCTGTGTCCCATCTCTGGAACATCCTGTCTCTGTCCACCTTGTCAATTCCTCTCAGCATTTTGTATATCGTTATCATGTGTCCCCTATCTCTCCTGCCCTCCAGTGTCGTCAGGTCGATTTCCCTTAACCTCTTCTCTGGGACTAGTCTTGTTGCAAACCTTTGCACTTTCTCTAGTTTCTTTACGTGCTTGGCTAAGTGTTGGTTCCAAACTGGTGCCGCATACTCCAATATGGGCCTAACGTACACGGTGTACAGGGTCCTGAACGATTCCTTATTAAGATGTCGGAATGCTGTTCTTAGGTTTGCTAGGCGCCCATATGCTGCAGCAGTTATTTGGTTGGTGTGCGCCTCAGGAGATGTGCCTGGTGTTATACTCAACCCAAGATCCTTTTCCTCGAGTGAGGTTTGTAGCCTCTGGCCCCCTAGACTGTACTCCGTCTGTGGTCTTCTTTGCCCTTCCCCAATCTTCGTGACTTTGCACTTGGTGGGGTTGAATTCCAGGAGCCAGTTGCTGGACCAGGCCTGCAGCCTGTCCAGATCCCTTTGTAGCTCTGCCTAGTCCTCGTCCGATTGAATTCTTCTCATCAAATTCACATTATCTGCAAACAGGGACACTTCTGAGTCTATTCCTTCCGTTATGTCGTTCACAAATACCAGAAACAGCACCGGTCCTATGACTGATCCCTGTGGAACCCCGCTCGTCACAGGTGCCCACTCTGACACCTCGCCACGTACCATGACTCGGTGTCTTCCGGCAGGTATTCCCTGATCCATAGCAGTGCCTTCCCTGTTATCCCTGCTTGGTCCTCCAGCTTTTGCACTAATCTCTTGTGTGGAACTGTGTCAAACGCCTTCTTACAGTCCAAGAAAACGCAATCTACCCACCCCTCTCTCTCTTCTCTTACTGTCGTCACCATGTCATAGAACTCCAGTAGGTTTGTGACACAGGATTTCCCGTCCTGCCTGGAGGTTACCTGGAGGTTATTCCGGGGATCAACGCCCCCGCGGCCCGGTCCATGACCAGGCCTCCCGATGGATCAGGGCCTGATCAACTAGGCTGTTACTGCTGGCCGCACGCAGTCCAACGTACGAGCCACAGCCCGGCTGATCCGGCACTGACTTTAGGTATCTGTCCAGCTCTCTCTTGAAGGCAGCCAGGGGTTTATTGGCAATTCCCCTAATGCTTGATGGGAGGCTGTTGAACAGTTTTGGGCCCCGGACACTTATGGTGTTTTCCCTTAGTGTACCAATGGCGCCCCTACTTTTTATTGGGGGCATTTTGCATCGCCTGCCCAGTCTTTTACTTTCGTAGGGAGTGATTTCTGTGTGCAGATTTGGGACCATTCCTTCCAAGATTTTCCAAGTGTAGATTATGATATATCTCTCCCTCCTGCGTTCCAACGAGTACAAGTCAAGTGCTTCCAAGCGTTCCCAGTAGTTAAGGTGCTTGACAGAACTTATACGTGCAGTAAAGGATCTCTGTACACTCTCTAGATCTGCGATTTCACCTGCTTTGAATGGAGATGTTAATGTACAGCAGTATTCCAGCCTAGAGAGAACAAGTGATTTGAAAAGGATCATCATGGGCTTGGCATCTCTCGTTTTGAAAGTTCTCATTATCCATCCTATCATTTTCTTTGCACGTGCGATCGTGGCACTGTTGTGATCCTTGAAAGTGAGATCCTCAGACATTACTACTCCCAGGTCCCTTACATTATTTTTCCGCTCTATTGTATGGCCGGAGTCAGTAGTATACTCTGTTCTAGTTATTATCTCCTCCAGTTTTCCATAACGGAGTAGTTGGAATTTGTCCTCATTGAACATCATATTGTTTACCGTTGCCCACTGGAAAACTTTGACTATGGCAGCCTCCGATTTAACTCTGTTGACCACTACTCTTTGTGTTCGATTTGTTAGGAAGTTGAAGATCCATCTCCCCACTTTCCCAGTTATTCCTTTAGCACGTATTTTATGGGCTATTACGCCATGATCGCATTTGTCAAATGCTTTTGCAAAGTCTGTGTATATTACATCTGCATAATATAACACAATAATAATATAACACAGTACTTACTGCCTAACATACATTACTGTCACCATTTTGACTTCTGTTATTCCTCTATAAGACAAGTAGTATTTTAAGAGAGTATTATTTGTAAATTAATGATGATTTTTACTATTTCAAGTAATACTTATTTTAAATTAATTCACTTGCAGGATAATAATATTGCGAGGCACATGTTGTATATACCACAGACCTGGTGGTCTTGAGCCCAAGTTATGATACGTTGAAGCTCAAGGTGAAATGATTGATTTTATTAATGACTCCCAACGCTAAAGTACCAGCGATTTCGACATTTCAGTAAGTGCTCTGAGGAAATGCTCCTGGCGATCTCTGATCTAGCATTCTTGAGTCATGTAAGTTGGCCTGCAACGGTGCTATAAAGATATATGTATATATCTGGTATTTAAATGTAGAAAATAAGTTCATTGGGATTTCAGTCGTCCATATATTTGTCTGGTTCTGTGACACTTGATAGCGATGTTTGTGGTTGTTTATAACTACTGTGATAGCCTCATACTCCGTCCTTGGACGAGTTCTGCGATGATGACTTAGTGATCGTCTCGCTACTGAGTCGCCTGATGTGTTTGGACCACCACCGAGCATGTTAACATGCTAACCACCACATTATGTAACTAATTAAGTATTATGTCGGAGACTAAGCAATCATAATATAATAAGAATTCATTTACTCACAAAACATTAACAAAATAATGATTTAAGAATAATATTCAGTGCAGTAATCTAGGTTACTTGGTGGTACTGAACACGCCAGACCACAAACCGCCTTTATAGAAGAGAGC
Organism: Cherax quadricarinatus; assembly: GCF_038502225.1. Classification (NCBI taxonomy): domain Eukaryota; kingdom Metazoa; phylum Arthropoda; class Malacostraca; order Decapoda; family Parastacidae; genus Cherax; species Cherax quadricarinatus. Next base: position 5,888 of record NW_027198010.1, read on the forward strand.
ATGTGGTTGGCCACCCATTAGTTGAATGAGAAAAGACAGGTGTGTTGGATTTCACTTGAGGGTGAAGGGAAGGCCGTAGTTAACCACATAGTATAATTGTCCTGGGAGGTACTGATTATGTCGACTCCAAGCTGAGACGACTCATTACTTCAAACTCCTCATCTTCCACATTTCTCTGCGTTGGACTGAAGAAATCCTGGTTGGCGAAATGTTTCCAGAATAAACATACCCAAATTTTGCACAACTATCTCATTTATTGACATAGTATAGTAATAGGTAGTCCTACGGATGGCTTAAGGTCTGAAACAGCATCATAAAAGTAAGGACTTCCATCCCTACCAACTCCACACTTTTTAAAGCCCACATTTATAGAGAAATATTTCATTTTTCTCCTATACAACATAACCTGAGTCTGACTCTCCTCATAAAAGATGTTTGTGGCATTACAGAAAACTAAAATAAATTCTATCCATCAACAACACCAGCCACATCACCCTTCTCCTGTAGACATTTACTAAAAAAGAGAAGAAGAAAAACTTTATAAAACTGGGATGCTTGAATGTGCGTGGATGTAGTGCGGATGACAAGAAACAGATGATTGCTGATGTTATGAATGAAAAGAAGTTGGATGTCCTGGCCCTAAGCGAAACAAAGCTGAAGGGGGTAGGGGAGTTTCGGTGGGGGGAAATAAATGGGATTAAATCTGGAGTATCTGAGAGAGTTAGAGCAAAGGAAGGGGTAGCAGTAATGTTGAAGGATCAGTTATGGAAGGAGAAAAGAGAATATGAATGTGTAAATTCAAGAATTATGTGGATTAAAGTAAAGGTTGGATGCGAAAAGTGGGTCATAATAAGCGTGTATGCACCTGGAGAAGAGAGGAATGTAGAGGAGAGAGAGAGATTTTGGGAGATGTTAAGTGAATGTATAGGAGCCTTTGAACCAAGTGAGAGAGTAATTGTGGTAGGGGACCTGAATGCTAAAGTAGGAGAAACTTTTAGAGAGGGTGTGGTAGGTAAGTTTGGGGTGCCAGGTGTAAATGATAATGGGAGCCCTTTGATTGAACTTTGTATAGAAAGGGGTTTAGTTATAGGTAATACATATTTTAAGAAAAAGAGGATAAATAAGTATACAAGATATGATGTAGGGCGAAATGACAGTAGTTTGTTGGATTATGTATTGGTAGATAAAAGACTGTTGAGTAGACTTCAGGATGTACATGTTTATAGAGGGGCCACAGATATATCAGATCACTTTCTAGTTGTAGCTACACTGAGAGTAAAAGGTAGATGGGATACAAGGAGAATAGAAGCATCAGGGAAGAGAGAGGTGAAGGTTTATAAACTAAAAGAGGAGGCAGTTAGGGTAAGATATAAACAGCTATTGGAGGATAGATGGGCTAATGAGAGCATAGGCAATGGGGTCGAAGAGGTATGGGGTAGGTTTAAAAATGTAGTGTTAGAGTGTTCAGCAGAAGTTTGTGGTTACAGGAAAGTGGGTGCGGGAGGGAAGAGGAGCGATTGGTGGAATGATGATGTAAAGAGAGTAGTAAGGGAGAAAAAGTTAGCATATGAGAAGTTTTTACAAAGTAGAAGTGATGCAAGGAGGGAAGAGTATATGGAGAAAAAGAGAGAGGTTAAGAGAGTGGTGAAGCAATGTAAAAAGAGAGCAAATGAGAGAGTGGGTGAGATGTTATCAACAAATTTTGTTGAAAATAAGAAAAAGTTTTGGAGTGAGATTAACAAGTTAAGGAAGCCTAGAGAACAAATGGATTTGTCAGTTAAAAATAGGAGAGGAGAGTTATTAAATGGAGAGTTAGAGGTATTGGGAAGATGGAGGGAATATTTTGAGGAATTGTTAAATGTTGATGAAGATAGGGAAGCTGTGATTTCGTGTATAGGGCAAGGAGGAATAACATCTTGTAGGAGTGAGGAAGAGCCAGTTGTGAGTGTGGGGGAAGTTCGTGAGGCAGTAGGTAAAATGAAAGGGGGTAAGGCAGCCGGGATTGATGGGATAAAGATAGAAATGTTAAAAGCAGGTGGGGATATAGTTTTGGAGTGGTTGGTGCAATTATTTAATAAATGTATGGAAGAGGGTAAGGTACCTAGGGATTGGCAGAGAGCATGCATAGTTCCTTTGTATAAAGGCAAAGGGGACAAAAGAGAGTGCAAAAATTATAGGGGGATAAGTCTGTTGAGTATACCTGGTAAAGTGTATGGTAGAGTTATTATTGAAAGAATTAAGAGTAAGACGGAGAATAGGATAGCAGATGAACAAGGAGGCTTTAGGAAAGGTAGGGGTGTGTGGACCAGGTGTTTACAGTGAAACATATAAGTGAACAGTATTTAGATAAGGCTAAAGAGGTCTTTGTGGCATTTATGGATTTGGAAAAGGCGTATGACAGGGTGGATAGGGGGGCAATGTGGCAGATGTTGCAGGTGTATGGTGTAGGAGGTAGGTTACTGAAAGCAGTGAAGAGTTTTTACGAGGATAGTGAGGCTCAAGTTAGAGTATGTAGGAAAGAGGGAAATTATTTCCCAGTAAAAGTAGGCCTTAGACAAGGATGTGTGATGTCACCGTGGTTGTTTAATATATTTATAGATGGGGTTGTAAGAGAAGTAAATGCGAGGGTCTTGGCAAGAGGCGTGGAGTTAAAAGATAAAGAATCACACATAAAGTGGGAGTTGTCACAGTTGCTCTTTGCTGATGACACTGTGCTCTTGGGAGATTCTGAAGAGAAGTTGCAGAGATTGGTGGATGAATTTGGTAGGGTATGCAAAAGAAGAAAATTAAAAGTGAATACAGGAAAGAGTAAGGTTATGAGGATAACAAAAAGATTAGGTGATGAAAGATTGGATATCAGATTGGAGGGAGAGAGTATGGAGGAGGTGAATGTATTCAGATATTTGGGAGTGGACGTGTCAGCGGATGGGTCTATGAAAGATGAGGTGAATCATAGAATTGATGAGGGGAAAAGGGTGAGTGGTGCACTTAGGAGTCTGTGGAGACAAAGAACTTTGTCCTTGGAGGCAAAGAGGGGAATGTATGAGAGTATAGTTTTACCAACGCTCTTATATGGGTGTGAAGCATGGGTGATGAATGTTGCAGCGAGGAGAAGGCTGGAGGCAGTGGAGATGTCATGTCTGAGGGCAATGTGTGGTGTGAATATAATGCAGAGAATTCGTAGTTTGGAAGTTAGGAGGAGGTGCGGGATTACCAAAACTGTTGTCCAGAGGGCTGAGGAAGGGTTGTTGAGGTGGTTCGGACATGTAGAGAGAATGGAGCGAAACAGAATGACTTCAAGAGTGTATCAGTCTGTAGTGGAAGGAAGGCGGGGTAGGGGTCGGCCTAGGAAAGGTTGGAGGGAGGGGGTAAAGGAGGTTTTGTGTGCGAGGGGCTTGGACTTCCAGCAGGCATGCGTGAGCGTGTTTGATAGGAGTGAATGGAGACAAATGGTTTTTAATACTTGACGTGCTGTTGGAGTGTGAGCAAAGTAACATTTATGAAGGGGTTCAGGGAAACCGGCAGGCCGGACTTGAGTCCTGGAGATGGGAAGTACAGTGCCTGCACTCTGAAGGAGGGGTGTTAATGTTGCAGTTTAAAAACTGTAGTGTAAAGCACCCTTCTGGCAAGACAGTGATGGAGTGAATGATGGTGAAAGTTTTTCTTTTTCGGGCCACCCTGCCTTGGTGGGAATCGGCCAGTGTGATAATATATATATATATATATATATATATATATATATATATATATATATATATATATATATATATATATATATATATATATATATATATATATATATATATATATATATATATATATATATATGTCGTGCCGAATATGTAAAACTGGTCAGTTAGCACGAACTCATTTAAAATTAAATCCCTTCTAAAATTTTCTCTTATACGTTTAAAGATATATATTTTTCATTAATGTTAATATGAAAATTTTGAATTTTGCAACAAAAGGACCTTAGAAAACTTACCTAACCTTATTATAACAAGAACAATTTATTTTAGCCTAGCCCAACTAAATATATTTTAGATTTGTTTACAGTAATTTAATACTAAACAAACACAGTGAAATATATTTTTTTCGTTAGGTTCAGAATGATTTTGGCGAAATTATTGCATACACAAATTTTCGCTTGCCTTATTCGGCAAGAAGAGCGTTGCTATTTAAGCCAAGATCGCAAATTCTGCCTATTCGGCACGACATATATATATAAATATATATTTTCCACACCTACCACGACTACCACACCTTCCACACCTACCACGCCTACCACACCTTCCACTCCTATCACGACTACCACACCTTCCACACCTACCACGACTACCACACCTTCCACACCTACCACGACTACCACACCTTCCACACCTACCACGCCTACCACACCTTCCACACTTACCACGACTACCACACCTTCCACACCTACCACGACTACCACACCTACCACACCTACCACGACTACCACACCTTCCACACCTACCACGACTACCACACTTTCCACACCTACCACGACTACCACACCTTCCACACCTACCACGACTACCACACCTTCCACACCTACCACGACTACCACACTTTCCACACCTACCACGACTACCACACCTTCCACACCTACCACGACTACCACACCTTCCACACCTACCACGACTACCACACTTTCCACACCTACCACGACTACCACACCTTCCACACCTACCACGACTACCACACCTTCCACACCTACCACGACTACCACACTTTCCACACCTACCACGACTACCACACCTTCCACACCTACCACGACTACCACACCTTCCACACCTACCACGCCTACCACACCTTCCACACCTACCACGACTACCACACCTTCCACACCTTCCACGACTACCACACCTTCCACACCTACCACGCCTACCACACCTTCCACACTTACCACGACTACCACACCTTCCACACCTACCACGACTACCACACCTACCACACCTACCACGACTACCACACCTTCCACACCTACCACGACTACCACACTTTCCACACCTACCACGACTACCACACCTTCCACACCTACCACGACTACCACACCTTCCACACCTACCACGACTACCACACTTTCCACACCTACCACGACTACCACACCTTCCACACCTACCACGACTACCACACCTTCCACACCTACCACGACTACCACACTTTCCACACCTACCACGACTACCACACCTTCCACACCTACCACGACTACCACACCTTCCACACCTACCACGACTACCACACTTTCCACACCTACCACGACTACCACACCTTCCACACCTACCACGACTACCACACCTACCACACCTACCATGACTACCACACCTTCTACACCTACCCCGCCTTCCACACCTTCCCCATCTTCCACACCTACCACGCCTACCACACCTTCCCCACCTTCCACACCTACCACGACTACCACACTTTCCACACCTACCACGACTACCACACTTTCCACACCTACCACGACTACCACACCTTCCACACCTACCACGCCTACCACACCTTCCACACCTACCACGACTACCACACCTTCCACACCTACCACGACTACCACACCTTCCACACCTACCAAGACTACCACACCTACCACGCCTACCACACCTTCCACACCTACCACGACTACCATACCTTCCACACCTACCACGACTACCACACCTACCACACCTACCACGACTACCACACCTACCACATCTACCACGACTACCACACCTTCCACACCTACCACGACTACCACACCTTCCACACCTACCACGACTACCACACCTACCACGCCTACCACACCTTCCACACCTACCACGACTACCACACCTTCCACATCTACCACGACTACCACACCTTCCACACCTACCACGACTACCACACCTTCCACACCTACCACGACTACCACACCTTCCACACCTACCACGACTACCACACCTACCACGCCTACCACACCTTCCACACCTACCACGACTACCACACCTTCCACATCTACCACGACTACCACACCTTCCACACCTACCACGACTACCACACCTTCCACACCTACCACGACTACCACACCTACCACGCCTACCACACCTTCCACACCTACCACGACTACCATAACTTCCACACCTACCACGACTACCACACCTACCACACCTGCCACGACTACCACACCTTCCACATCTACCACGACTACCACACCTTCCACACCTACCACGACTACCACACCTACCACGCCTACCACACCTTCCACACCTACCACGACTACCATACCTTCCACACCTACCACGACTACCACACCTACCACACCTGCCACGACTACCACACCTTCCACATCTACCACGACTACCACACCTTCCACACCTACCACGACTACCACACCTTCCACACCTACCACGACTACCACACCTACCACGCCTACCACACCTTCCACACCTACCACGACTACCATACCTTCCACACCTACCACGACTACCACACCTACCACACCTACCACGACTACCATACCTTCCACACCTACCACGACTACCACACCTTCCACACCTACCACGACTACCACACCTTTCACACCTTCCACGACTACCACACCTTCCACACCTACCACGACTACCACACCTACCACACCTACCACGACTACCACACCTTCCACACCTACCCCGCCTTCCACACCTTCCCCACCTTCCACACCTACCACGACTACCACACCTACCACACCTGCCACGACTACCACACCTTCCACATCTACCACGACTACCACACCTTCCACACCTACCACGACTACCACACCTACCACACTTACCACGACTACCACACCTTCCACGACTACCACACCTTCCACACCTACCACGACTACCACACCTTCCACACCTACCACGACTACCACACCTTCCACACCTACCACGACTACCACACCTTCCACACCTACCACGACTACCACACCTACCACGCCTACCACACCTTCCACACCTACCACGACTACCATACCTTCCACACCTACCACGACTACCACACCTACCACACCTACCACGACTACCATACCTTCCACACCTACCACGACTACCACACCTTCCACACCTACCACGACTACCACACCTTTCACACCTTCCACGACTACCACACCTTCCACACCTACCACGACTACCACACCTACCACACCTACCACGACTACCACACCTTCCACACCTACCCCGCCTTCCACACCTTCCCCACCTTCCACACCTACCACGACTACCACACCTTCCACACCTACCACGACTACCACACCTACCACACCTACCACGACTACCACACCTTCCACATCTACCACGACTACCACACCTTCCACACCTACCACGACTACCACACCTTCCACACCTACCACGACTACCACACCTTCCACACCTACCACGACTACCACACCTTCCACATCTACCACGACTACCACACCTACCACACCTACCACGACTACCACACCTTCCACACCTACCACGACTACCATACCTTCCACACCTTCCACGACTACCACACCTTCCACATCTACCACGACTACCACACCTTCCACACCTACCACGACTACCACACCTACCACACTTACCACGACTACCACACCTACCACACCTACCACGACTACCATATCTTCCACACCTACCACGACTACCACACCTTCCACACCTACCACGACTACCACACCTTCCACACCTACCACGACTACCACACCTTCCACACCTTCCACGACTACCACACCTTCCACACCTACCACGACTACCACACCTACCACACCTACCACGACTACCACACCTTCCACACCTACCACGACTACCACACCTTCCACACCTACCACGACTACCACACCTTCCACACCTACCACGACTACCACACCTTCCACACCTACCACGACTACCACACCTTCCACACCTACCACGACTACCACACCTTCCACATCTACCACGACTACCACACCTTCCACACCTACCACGACTACCACACCTTCCCCACCTTCCACACCTACCACGACTACCACACCTTCCACACCTTCCACACCTACCACACCTACCACACCTCTCCTTTAGCTCAAAAATTTATAGCACTTCTCTTATCACATTTCTATAACGTGTATTCTCTACACTCTTCCTACCTCTACATACATAAACACTGACTCTTACGGACTTATTCCTCAACTTTGGCTCTCGTTCTCTGTGTATATAATAACGGTATACAATATTAACTAGTTGTTAGGTAAGACCGACCACCTCAAAACTACGTCTCCGAGGGTGATGGATTGATTACACGGTCTGTACATCTCTACGGCTTCTGCTGCCTCCTCTGTATTAGACTGAAGACTCCTATACTGTGTAGGTGAAATGTTTTGTAATAAAGATACCTAACTGCTTTATCATCTCGGTCTCTCTCACACACTCTTACTTTTATACTCTCTCAATCATTCATAACATTAACAAAATTTTTGCTAACATTCGTGATACATCCACGAATATTCGAATATATCACTTTCAAAATTCATTTATTTTTCTTTTAAGTTCCTGCATGCAGAAAAATAAGTAACCCTTCCCTTGTTCCCTGTATTTAAGTCGCCTTCATCTCCCTGCTTGATTACTGGGAAAAATTCCAGCTCACTTCCCAGCTCAGGGAATTTTGCAATTAAAATACTACGCGCTTAGGAACCGTAAAAAATTACTAGAAACCTAAAGATACTGATTGTTAGAAGATATTAATCAAATTTACCTGAACTTTGAAAAGTTCATGGCACTGACAGGAAAGATCAAGCAATCCACTCAGAGTGCAAAACGTTTGACAGGCTTCTATTTTTTTCATTTGTATGATATAGCTAAAGTACCTCTCTGGATAGTTGCTGTCTGTCGATCCACTACCAAGATTAGGTGTTGAGATTGAGATTTTAAGCTATAGCTCCCGGTCCCTGTTGTCAGCTTTTAATCAACTGTGAATTTCATTGTATATCAACAATAATAAATTTAAATCTACTCAAGTATTCCTATTATATCCGATAAGTCAAATAAAGTTCAGTACGTGGTCTTTAACTTTATACTTTATTTTGGGGGGAGCACTAAACCCATAGGAGTCATACAGCGCCTGGGAGAATAGAAGGCATTCAATCTCGATTCAAGGAATTGAAGCACAGGTTCAATTCCTTAGATCAGGAGCCCCTCACCAGCATTAAGGAACCTCACTTGAGGGGACGTGGTTTTTAAGTCTAACTATTTGGTCTCCAGATCCACCATCTAGCCTTCACAACCTATCGGACTCACCTACAGATGTTTGAACTCACCTACAGGTGTCTGGGCTCACCTACAGGTGTTAGAACTCACCTATAGATGTATCTGGGATACAAAACCCACCATATGTTCCTCAGGACCTGTTGTCTTACCAACAAAGGTCACCATTATGGCTTTATGATCCACCGTTCATCCCTCAAGACCCCCGCCTGGTGATTAACACCTACTACCTGATTCAGCTAAATCTACCGGCTTCAAGACCCACCATCCGGATATTTAAGATCACTATCCGGCCTTAAACTCCCTCATAATGTTGACCTCACAAAGCACTACTCATCTTGGCTTCACATGTGGGACTGAGAATGATGCAGACATCGCGTGTGACACTGCTAAGCGTTGATGAATACCAGTGTTATGTGGAGAATATAAATCCAAATACTGTTGTACCTTGACCTGCTGGCTGTGAATCGTGTTTTTGTGTAAAATATGTGGAAGTCATCGCTGTTATTCACTTGGTAGCCTGTTATAATATATGATCTCTCGGCGTGATCACAGAGCGATTTTTTGCAATAATAGATATGTAATACACACAAACACACATAAATCACACACAGAGAACAAAAAGGCACAAGACTGTGACTGGAACAATACACAAATAACCCGCACATATGAGAGAGGAGCTTACGACGACGTTTCGGTCCGACTTGGATTGTTTACAAAGTTATTTGTGTAAATCACACACACATGCCCGTACGTACACACGCGCATGCACTGTTCTGCAAACGACGAAGGAACAGAGACTATTATGTAGCCAAAGCAAATGGAAGATAATAATAAAATGGAAGATAATAATAAAGTTCCAGGTGACAGTACTGAAGAAGGAAGAGAGAAACTTAATGAGGAACTAAACCACGTGTTTAAAAAAGTATTCGCCAAGAAATACAATACAATACAATACAATACAATACAATACAATACAATGCAATACAGTACAATACAACACTTTATTTGGACATGATACATAGTTGTACAAAGAATTTTAGTAGTTGGGTATACATGCCAAAAGCCCCTTGTATGCAGAGCATTATGGGCAGGCTTAATATTAACTTAAGATTAACTAAGCATTATCGCAAACAAATTATCGTAAACACTTTACAATATGAAGTATTTGAAACAATGAAATTTGAACATTTCGATTTTGAAACATTATAGTTGTGAATGTGTCGCATTACAATGTATAACTTAACAAGATGATCAATTTGCTATATGTTGTCTTGAAATTTTAAGACTGAAAGTAACTGGCAGATTTATTGGTCAAGTTTAATACTGAGTGTTGATTATTTAGTCCAGACCGAGTCAGTGTCTTAAATTGATTTGCAGATCAGGTTACTTTAGTATTTTCTGGTAATGATTTCCAAATTTTTGGGCCCTTTATGTGAATAGAGTTTTTACACAGTGTAATATGGACACGGGGTACATCAGAGATCTGTGTCTTGTGTTATGGTCGTGTGTACTGTTAAGGTTAGTGAGGAGAAGTTTGAGTGGAGGGTTTATGTTTGCGTGTATTGTTCTATGTATGTAGTAGGTACATGAATAAGTATGGATGTTCCTTATGTTCTTTAGACTTTTGAATAGAGGTGGAGTATGCTGTCGCGAGTGGGAATTTGTTATATGGGAGAATTTCAGAGACGAGAAAAACAGTCACCAGCGGAAGCTGGATAACATTTAGTTAATAAGGGATGAGGTGAAGAAGCTGTTGAAATCTTTAGACTCATCAGAATGAAGAGGTAGTTGAAACCTTCTGACTCATCAGAAACATTGGGAGCTGAAACAATATGTCCTCGACTACTGACAGAGGAAGCAGGCCAAGCCAGGTAGGTGGACACTGGACTTCCAGTCTCCAGAAAAGCAAAGGATTCATGAATCGGGACTGGAGAAATAAAGCCGCATACAAAATACGGACTCGGAAACAAAAGCTATAATTTTCAGACAAGGAAAACGAACTAGGGAGAGCAAAACACCGAACATATCGCCAGAGGTGTACGTCAAACGAAATCCATCGCGGAGAAAAGGTGTGATATATATATGTCGTGCAGAATATGTAAAACTTGCGATCTTGGCTTAAATAGCAACGCTCATCTTGCCATATAAGGCAAGCGAAAACTTGTGTATGCAATAATTTCGCAAAAATCATCCTGAACCTAAAGAAAAAAATATATTTCACTGTGTTTGTTTAGTATTAAATTATTGTAAACTTATCTAAAATATATTTAGTTGGATTAGGCTAAAATAAATTAAACTTCTTATAATAAGGTTAGGTAAGTTTTCTAAGATTCTTTTGGTGCAAAATTATAAATTTTTACATTAACATTAATGAAAAAATATATCTTTAAACGTATAAGAGAAAATTTTAGAAAGGACTTAATTTTAAAAGATTTCTTGCTAATTGATCAATTTTACCTATTAGGCACGACATTATATATATATATATATATATATATATATATATATATATATATATATATATATATATATATATATATATATATATATATATATATATATATATATATATATATATATATATATATATATATATATATATATATATATATATATATATATATATATATATCATGCGATGCATAACGATGTTTCTGTCAACGACGGACAGCATATACGACCGTGGTGTAAAAAACTTATTACACTGCCAGTCTTATTAAAAGTATAGTACATATGAATCTCCTTCAGCTCCTCTGGAGCCGGAAGCGAGCCAAGTATGCAGCAAGCATTACCCCTCTGGATGGCCACGCTGAGGTGCTGGAACATGAAAGTGGCTGCCCTTGGGTCCCTGGTGATGTTGATGAATCTGAAGCCCCGTTCTTTAAGGTAACGAGTGGTGTTTTTTCCCCATGATCCCAAGGTCTCTGATCCCACTGGGACAAATTGATACTATTGGCTTATGTCTCTGTACTTGCCGATCTTGTACTCCTCCCTGTGATAAGCAGCTCCTCCCTGTCACCCGACACTGTGATGGATGTAGGTGTCAGCCAGCGTCGACACGCAGGTATAATCCCATGCTAAGAGTGTGCCATTCTTCCAAGGATACACGGTGATCCCATCAGGGCAGTTTGGGGGGTTGTGAATATTGTTGGCTGCTAGTGATCGGGGACCCTCTCTCGGCTGGGCATCCAGGTGTAGCAAGGCTTCTCTTTATGATGTCGTCAACTTCATTGTGTCGTGCATGCTAACCCTTGGTTTTGAAGGAGTTGAGACCCAATGTAGACCTTGGTTGCCTTGCGCATCGCCATAAATACACGTATATTCTGTATGAATTGTAGCAGCGAGGCGAAGAGACGTGTTCCCATTGCCGAAATGGGAACTATTTGGAGGAAGTCCCCAGAGTGAGGTGCGTTCACAGCTTGGAGATGGGTAGTCTCCTTGTCTGATGTTACATCCCTCAGTATGTTGACAAGCACCTTTTCAGCGGTAGTGCCATCCCAAATTGACTGTAGGCCAGTGCTGCACTAGGCTGCACTAGGCTTTATAAAAATAATATTTATTGTAAAGATTAACCATATAAGTAAGCGTAAGGTAACTTATAAACGAGTCAAATAGTTTGACATCTTCTCAGAGTCAGATGAAAAATCAACTGAAACTTGGTATCACAAATCAACAGAAGCTGGGTATCAAAAATCAACAGAGACTAGGTATCAAAAATCAACAAAGACTGGGTATCAAAAATCAACTGAAACTGGGCATCAAAAATCAGCTGAAACTGGGCATCAAAAATCAGCTGAAACTGGGTATCAAAAATAAAAAAAAATTGGGTATCAAATATCAACAGAAACTAGGTATCAACGATCAACAGAGACTGGGTATCAAAAATCAACAGAAACTGGGTATCAAAAATCAACAGAAACTGTGTATCTAAAATCAAGAGAGACTGGGTATCAAAAATCAACTGAAACTGGGCATAAAAAATCAGCTGAAACTGAGCATCAAAAGTCAACAGAAACTGGGTAACAAAAATCAACTGAAACTGGCTATCAAAAATCAAAAGAAACTGGGTATAAAAAACAAACTGGGTATCAAAAGTCAACCAAAACTGGGTATCACAAATCAAAGTAGAAAGTTAAAAAAATAAAAAAGGTTTCTCTAATTAAAACTTTTCTAGAAATTTATTTGAAACAAACATGTGGAGGTAAAGCTCCTGGTAACAAGTTGTCTCACTACTGAGTTGTTTATGGTACGAAAGTGACTGAAGTTGTCCCTGTGATCTTATTCAAATGTTTTGTTTCTGAAGACACATTTCTTTACTTCCTGGCTGCTTCCTGTGATACTGTGGACCGGTGATGCTGTGGACCGGTGATGCTGTGGACCGGTGATGCTGTGGACCGGTGATGCTGTGGACCGGTGATGCTGTGGACCGGTGATGCTCTAGACCGGTGATGCTGTGGACCGGTGATGCTCTAGACCGGTGATGCTGTGGACCGGTTTGGTTCAGCCAATGCTGAACCAAAACAGCCTCACAGCCATCTCAGAAGGTATTTCGACTGAAGAAGTGGGGATGAGAGCTCACGTAAAATAACAATGAATTCTGTGATGTGTTGAACAATTGAAAGAAATCTTCTCAGTGGAAACATGGTCTTCTCAGTGGAAACATGGTCTTCTCAGTGGAAACATGGTCTTCTCAGTGGAAACATGGTCTTCTCAGTGGAAACATGGTCTTCTCAGTGGAAACATAGTCTTCTCAGTGGAAACATGGTCTTCTCAGTGGAAATATAGTCTTCTCAGTGGAAACATGGTCTTCTCAGTGGAAACATGGTCTTCTCAGTGGAAACATGGTCTTCTCAGTGGAAACATGGTCTTCTCAGTGGAAACATGGTCTTCTCAGTGGAAACATGGTCTTCTCAGTGGAAACATGGTCTTCTCAGTGGAAACATGGTCTTCTCAGTGGAAACATGGTCTTCTCAGTGGAAACAGTCTTCTCAGTGGAAACAGTCTTCTCAGAGGAAACAGTCTTCTCAGTGGAAACAGTCTTCTCAGTGGAAACAGTCTTCTCAGTGGAAACAGTCTTCTCAGAGGAAACAGTCTTCTCAGTGGAAACAGTCTTCTCAGTGGAAACAGTCTTCTCAGAGGAAACAGTCTTCTCAGAGGAAACAGTCTTCTCAGTGGAAACAGTCTTCTCAGTGGAAACAGTCTTCTCAGTGGAAACAGTCTTCTCAGTGGAAACAGTCTTCTCAGTGGAAACAGTCTTCTCAGTGGAAACAGTCTTCTCAGTGGAAACAGTCTTCTCAGTGGAAACAGTCTTCTCAGAGGAAACAGTCTTCTCAGTGGAAACAGTCTTCTCAGTGGAAACAGTCTTCTCAGTGGAAACAGTCTTCTCAGTGGAAACAGTCTTCTCAGTGGAAACAGTCTTCTCAGAGGAAACAGTCTTCTCAGTGGAAACAGTCTTCTCAGAGGAAACAGTCTTCTCAGAGGAAACAGTCTTCTCAGTGGAAACAGTCTTCTCAGTGGAAACAGTCTTCTCAGTGGAAACAGTCTTCTCAGTGGAAACAGTCTTCTCAGTGGAAACAGTCTTCTCAGTGGAAACAGTCTTCTCAGTGGAAACAGTCTTCTCAGTGGAAACAGTCTTCTCAGTGGAAACAGTCTTCTCAGTGGAAACAGTCTTCTCAGTGGAAACAGTCTTCTCAGTGGAAACAGTTTTCTCAGTGGAAACAGTCTTCTCAGTGGAAACAGTCTTCTCAGAGGAAACAGTCTTCTCAGAGGAAACAGTCTTCTCAGAGGAAACAGTCTTCTCAGAGGAAACAGTTTTCTCAGAGGAAACAGTCTTCTCAGAGGAAACAGTCTTCTCAGTGGAAACAGTCTTCTCAGTGGAAACAGTTTTCTCAGAGGAAACAGTCTTCTCAGTGGAAACAGTCTTCTCAGTGGAAACAGTTTTCTCAGAGGAAACAGTCTTCTCAGTGGAAACAGTCTTCTCAGTGGAAACAGTCTTTTCAGTGGAAACAAGGGCAATACTAGAAAGCCTAAGGAAAAATATACATCGCCAGGTACTGGATGCCTTGCACACTATGGGAAAAAGAAGTAAGAAAAACTATGATGCAGTTGAATATGTCTTAGAAAGCTTCACCGTGGCTCTGCGAGAGGAAGCACAAACACTCTCTGAACAACCAAGATTTATAACCTATCAATGAACATAGCAAAACTGTTTGAGATCTGGAAGACAGTGAATGGAGTAACTATATTTAAGAAAGGAGACAGAAAGCAATGAACTATAGACCGACATCACTGACATGCATACCAAGCAATGGAATGGAGATGATAATAGTGAGAGAAGTGGTGTCATAAATGGTTATTAACACAGGTTCAGAGGCCACAAATCTTATCTGATCAACCTGTTGGAATTCTATGACAGAGTGAAACAGGAGAGAGAGGAATGGGTGGATTGCATATTCTTAGACTGCAAGAAGGCACTTGATAACGTATCCCCACAAATCCCTGAGGTGTCGGGAGGAAAAACAGGGAACGTACTCCGGGGAATTAAAGAGTACTGTAGGGAAAGGAAGCAAAGAGCGATGGTCCAATTAGAGATGTCTGGATGGAGGAGAGTAATAAGCGGGGATCCAATGGATCGGTATTAAGACCAATACTGTTTCATATTTATGTGAATGACATACCAGATGGTACTTAGTCAGATGTATTCAGATATACTTATTATGTAAAACTAATGATGAGAAAAATAAGAGACGAAGACTGGGAAAGGCCACAGATAGATCTGAGCTAACCGCCACATGGCTACATACACATATTTGTGTATGTGCGGGTTATTACCCACACATAGAAAAGAGGAGCATACGACGACGTTTCGGTCCGACTTGGACCATTTACAACGTCGTCGTAAGTTCCTCTCTTCTATGTGCGGGTTATTTGTGTATCGTTCCAGTCACGGTATTGTGCCTTTTTTTGTTATGTTGGCCACATTAAAGGTTGCTTTAAATCAGCCCCCAGCAGATGCAAGGTTATGAAGACTGGAGAAGGGGCAAGAAGACTGGACACGAAATAAGTCATCAGGTGACAGAGGCTGCAGACCTCACTCACCTAGGGGTGAACATAGTGCCAAGTATTTCGCCGGTGGCTCACATCAACTGAATAACCTCTGCAGCCAATGTTCGTCTTGCAAACCTAAGAGAATCCTCATTTTCAAGCTCTATATACCACACACGTCAAGCTTCTCGGTGTTTGCAGCACCAATATGCAGTCAACACTGGAAAAGCATGTTAAGAAACTGGAAAAAGTACATGCAACGAGGCATATTTCACAGCTATGGGTTAGATCGAAGAAGAGAGGCTATCGGAAGTGAGCCTAACCTGAAGTCTACCTGGAGGGTATTCCGGGGATCAACACCCCCGCGGCCCGGTCTACGACGAGGCCTCTTGTGGATCAGGGTCTGATCAATCAGGCTGTTACTGCTGACCGCACGTAGTCCAATATACAAACTACAACCCGGCTGATCCAGCACCGACTTTAAGTATCTGTCCAGCTCCCTCTTGAAGGCAGCCAGGAGTCTATTGGTGATTCCCCTTATGCATGGTGGGAGACTGCTGAACAGTCTTGGGCCCCGGACACTTATTGTGTTTTCTCTTAGTGCACCAATGGCGCCCCTAATTTTCATTGGGGGTATTTTGCAGCGTCTGCCCAGTCTTTTACTTTCGTAGGCAGTGATTTGCGTGTGCAGACTCGGGACCATTCCTTCTAGGATTTTCCAAGTGTAGATTATGATATATATCTCTCGTCCAAGTGTTCCCAGTAGTTAAGGTGTTTGATGGAACTTATATGTATATTAATTAAAGGTTCTCTGTATATTCTCTAGATATGCAGTTTCACCTGCTTTGAACGGAGATGTTAATGTACAGCAATATTCCAGCCTAGAGAGAACAAGTGATTTAAAAAGGATCATTGGCTTGGCATCTCTTGTTTTGAATGTTCTCATTATCCATCCTATCATTTTCTTCGCAGCTGTGACCATGGCACTGTTGTGACCTTTGAAAGTGAGATCCTCAGACATTACCACTCCCAGGTCCCTCACATTATTCTTTTGCTCTATTTTATGATTACAGTTTGTAGAATACTCAGTTCTAATTATCTCCTCCAGTTTTCCATATCGGATTAGTTGGAAATTGTCTTCACTGAACATCATATTGTTTTCTGTTGCCCACTGGAAAACTTTGTTTATATCTTCTTGGAGGTTAACAGCGTCCTCAATAGATGACAGTCTGATGCAGATCTTAGTATCGTCTGCAAAGGATGATACTGGTCTGTGGATTACATCTCTATATCTGATATGAGGATGAGGAACATGATGGGGGCGAGTACTGTGCCTTGTGGAACAGAGCTTTTCACTATTGCAGCTTCCGATTTAACTCTGGTTACCACTACTCTTTGTGTTCGATTGGTTAGAAAGTTGAAGATCCATCTCCCCACTTTGCCAATTCTTTTAGCACGCATTTTGTGTGCTGTTACACCATTATCGCACTTGTCAAAGGCTTTTGAAAGTCTGTGTATATTACATCTGCATTCCGTTTTTCTTCCAGTGCATCCAAGACCTTATCATAATAATCCAGTAGTTGCGATAGGCAGGAGCGACCCACTCTGAACCCATGTTGCCCTGGATTGTGCTGTTTTGGGGAATCCAAGTGGTTTGCAATCTTGCTTCTTAGCACTCTTTCAAAGGTTTTTATGTGGGACGTTAGAGCTATTGGTCTATAGTTCTTAGCTAATGCTTTGCTGCCACCTTTATGGAGTGGTGCTATATCCGTTGTTTTAAGTGACTGTGGAATTTCACTCATGTCTAAGCTCCTCCAGAGTATACTTAGGGCACGCGAAAGTGGTTTCTTGCAGGTTTCTTAATGAACACAGAGTTCAACGAGACACCCCCAAGGCAACTGAACAATCCAAACCAACAATCACACACCGATCCCTCTGTTTCCACCCCCCGCACCACAGTTACAGTATTAGAACAGAAGTTGAAGGTTTGGTACACAAATGCAGATGGATTAACGAATAAACATGAGGAATGGCAAGAAAGAATCAATGAGAAGTCCCCAGACATCATAGCAGTTACAGAAACAAAACTCATGGAGACAATAACAGATGCAATCTTCCCACCAGGATACCAGATCATGAGGAAAGATAGAAGGGGCAGGGGGGGAGGTGGGGTTGCTCTGCTCGTAAAAAACAGATGGAAATTCGAGAAAATGGAAGGAATAGATGAGACGGGAGAAAGAGACTACATAGCAGGTACACTTCAGTCTGGGGAACACAAAGTGGTCATTGCAGTGATGTATAATCCACCACAGAACTGCAGGAGGCCAAGAGAGGAATATGAAGAGAGCAACAGAGCAATGGTGGACACACTTGCTGAGGTGGCAAGAAGAGCTCACTCCAGCAGAGCAAAGTTGCTGGTTATGGGGGATTTCAACCACAGGGAGATTGACTGGGAAAACCTGGAGCCACATGGGGGTCCCGAAACATGGAGAGCCAGGATGTTGGACGTGGTGCTGGAAAACCTCATGCACCAACATGTTAAGGACACTACCAGAGTGAGAGGGGAGGATGAACCAGCAAGATTGGACCTTGTGTTCACCCTGGGCAGCTCAGACATTGAGGACATCAAGTATGAGAGTCCCCTAGGAGCTAGCGACCACGTGGTTCTGTGCTTTGAATACATAGTAGAGCTGCAAGTGGAGAGAATAACAGGAGTTGAATGGGAAAAGCCTGACTATAAAAGAGGGGACTACATAGGGTTGAAGAACTTCCTGCGGGAGGTCCAGTGGGACAGAGAACTGGCAGGAAAGCCAGTAAATGAAATGATGGAATATGTAACAACAAAATGCAAGGAGGCAGTGGAAAGGTTTATTCCCAAGGGCAACAGTAACAACGGGAAGACCAGAACGAGCCCCTGGTTTACCCGACGGTGTAAGGAGGCAAAAACAAAGTGCAATAGAGAATGGAAAAAGTACAGAAGGCAGAGAACACACGAAAATAGGGAGATCAGTCGCAGAGCCAGGAATGAGTACGCACAGGTAAGGAGGGAGGCCCAGCGACAGTATGAAAATGACATAGCATCGAGAATCAAGACTGACCCGAAACTGTTGTATAGCCACATCAGGAGGAAGACAACAGTCAAAGACCAGGTGATCAGATTAAGGACAGAAGGTGGAGAACTCACAAGAAATGATCAGGAGGGATGTGAGGAGCTGAACAGGAGATTTAAGGAAGTTTTTACAGTAGAGACAGTGTGCGTGCCTCTAACCACAATCTTCAACACATCCCTTGAAACTGGGCAACTACCTGAGAAATGGAAGACAGCTAATGTAGTCCCCATATTTAAGAAAGGAAACAGAAACGAGGCACTAAACTACAGACCTGTGTCTCTGACATGTATTGTGTGCAAAGTCATGGAGAAGATTATCAGGAGGAGAGTGGTCGAACACCTGGAAAGGAACAAGATTATAAATGAAAACCAGCATGGGTTCATGGAAGGCAAATCCTGTATCACAAACCTCCTGGAGTTTTATGACAAGGTAACAGAAGTAAGACACGAGAGAGAGGGGTGGGTAGATTGCGTTTTCCTAGACTGCAGGAAGGCCTTTGACACAGTTCCCCACAAGAGATTAGTGCAGAAGCTGGAGGATCAGGCGCATGTAAAAGGGAGGGCACTGCAATGGATAAGGGAATACCTGACAGGGAGGCAGCAACGAGTCATGGTACGTGAAGAGGTATCACAGTGGGCGCCTGTTACGAGCGGGGTCCCACAGGGGTCAGTTCTAGGACCAGTGCTATTTTTGATATATGTGAACGACATGATGGAAGGAATAGACTCTGAAGTGTCCCTGTTCGCAGATGACGTGAAGTTGATGAGAAGAATTAAATCGGACGAGGATGAGGCAGGACTGCAAAGAGACCTGGACAGGCTGGACATGTGGTCCAGTAACTGGCTTCTCGAATTCAATCCAGCCAAATGCAAAGTCATGAAGATTGGGGAGGGGCAAAGAAGACCGCAGACAGAGTATAGGCTAGGTGGACAAAGACTACAGACCTCACTCAGGGAGAAAGACCTTGGGGTGACCATAACACCGAGCACATCACCGGAGGCACACATCAACCAAATAACTGCTGCAGCATACGGGCGCCTGGCAAACCTGAGAATAGCGTTCCGATACCTTAATAAGGAATCGTTCAAGACACTGTACACTGTGTATGTTAGGCCCATACTGGAGTATGCAGCACCAGTCTGGAACCCACACCTGGTCAAGCACGTCAAGAAGTTAGAGAAAGTACAAAGGTTTGCAACAAGGCTAGTCCCAGAGCTCAAGGGAATGTCGTACGAGGAAAGGTTAAGGGAAATCGGACTGACGACACTGGAGGACAGAAGGGTCAGGGGAGACATGATAACGACATACAAGATACTGCGGGGAATAGACAAGGTGGACAGAGATAGGATGTTCCAGAGAGGGGACACAGGGACAAGGGGTCACAACTGGAAGCTGAAGACTCAGACGAGTCACAGGGACGTTAGGAAGTATTTCTTCAGTCATAGAGTTGTCAGCAAGTGGAATAGCCTAGCAAGTGAAGTAGTGGAGGCAGGAACCATACATAGTTTTAAGAAGAGGTATGACAAAGCTCAGGAAGCAGAGAGAGAGAGGACCCAGTAGCGATCAGTGAAGAGGCGGGGCCAGGAG
Organism: Cherax quadricarinatus; assembly: GCF_038502225.1. Classification (NCBI taxonomy): domain Eukaryota; kingdom Metazoa; phylum Arthropoda; class Malacostraca; order Decapoda; family Parastacidae; genus Cherax; species Cherax quadricarinatus. Next base: position 26,847 of record NW_027198010.1, read on the forward strand.
CTGAGTCTCGACCCCTGCAACCACAATTAGGTGAGTACAATTAGGTGAGTACACACACACACACACACACATATATATATATATATATATATATATATATATATATATATATATATATATATATATATATATATATATATGGTAAAACTATACTCTCATACATTCCCCTCTTTGCCTCCAAGGACAAAGTTCTTTGTCTCCACAGACTCCTAAGTGCACCACTCACCCTTTCCCCCTCATCAATTCTATGATTCACCTCATCTTTCATAGACCCATCCGCTGACACGTCCACTCCCAAATATCTGAATACATTCACCTCCTCCATACTCTCTCCCTCCAATCTGATATCCAATCTTTCATCACCTAATCTTTTTGTTATCCTCATAACCTTATTCTTTCCTGTATTCACTTTTAATTTTCTTCTTTTGCACACCCTACCAAATTCATCCACCAATCTCTGCAACTTCTCTTCAGAATCTCCCAAGAGCACAGTGTCATCAGCAAAGAGCAACTGTGACAACTCCCACTTTATGTGTGATTCTTTATCTTTTAACTCCACGCCTCTTGCCAAGACCCTCGCATTTACTTCTCTTACAACCCCATCTATAAATATATTAAATAACCACGGTGACATCACACATCCTTGTCTAAGGCCTACTTTTACTGGGAAATAATTTCCCTCTTTCCTACATACCCTAACTTGAGCCTCACTATCCTCGTAAAAACTCTTCACTGCTTTCAGTAACCTACCTCCTACACCATACACCTGCAACATCTGCCGCATTGCCCCCCTATCCACCCTGTCATACGCCTTTTCCAAATCCATAAATGCCACAAAGTCCCCTTTAGCCTTATCTAAATACAGTTCACTTATATGTTTCACTGTAAACACCTGGTCCACACACCCCCTACCTTTCCTAAAGCCTCCTTGTTCATCTGCTATCCTATCCTCCGTCTTGCTCTTAATTCTTTCAATAATAACTCTACCATACACTTTACCAGGTATACTCAACAGACTTATCCCCCTATAATTTTTGCACTCTCTTTTGTCCCCTTTGCCTTTATACAAAGGAACTATGCATGCTCTCTGCCAATCCCTAGGTACCTTACCCTCTTGCATACATTTATTAAATAATTGCACCAACCACTCCAAAACTATATCCCCACCTGCTTTTAACATTTCTATCTTTATCCCATCAATCCCGGCTGCCTTACCCCCTTTCATTTTACCTACTGCCTCACGAACTTCCCCCACACTCACAACTGGTTCTTCCTCACTCCTACAAGATGTTGTTCCTCCTTGCCCTATACACGAAATCACAGCTTCCCTATCTTCATCAACATTTAACAATTCCTCAAAATATTCCCTCCATCTTCCCAATACCTCTAACTCTCCATTTAATAACTCTCCTCTCCTATTTTTAACTGACAAATCCATTTGTTCTCTAGGCTTCCTAGATAAGGCTAAAGAGGTCTTTGTGGCATTTATGGATTTGGAAAAGGCGTATGACAGGGTGGATAGGGGGGCAATGTGGCAGATGTTGCAGGTGTATGGTGTAGGAGGTAGGTTACTGAAAGCAGTGAAGAGTTTTTACGAGGATAGTGAGGCTCAAGTTAGAGTACATAGGAAAGAGGGAAATTATTTCCCAGTAAAAGTAGGCCTTAGACAAGGATGTGTGATGTCACCGTGGTTGTTTAATATATTTATAGATGGGGTTGTAAGAGAAGTAAATGCGAGGGTCTTGACAAGAGGCGTGGAGTTAAAAGATAAAGAATCACACATAAAGTGGGAGTTGTCACAGTTGCTCTTTGCTGATGACACTGTGCTCTTGGGAGATTCTGAAGAGAAGTTGCAGAGATTGGTGGATGAATTTGGTAGGGTGTGCAAAAGAAGAAAATTAAAAGTGAATACAGGAAAGAGTAAGGTTATGAGGATAACAAAAATATTAGGTGATGAAAGATTGGATATCAGATTGGAGGGAGAGAGTATGGAGGAGGTGAATGTATTCAGATATTTGGGAGTGGACGTGTCAGCGGATGGGTCTATGAAGGATGAGGTGAATCATAGAATTGATGAGGGGAAAAGGGTGAGTGGTGCACTTAGGAGTCTGTGGAGACAAAGAACTTTGTCCTTGGAGGCAAAGAGGGGAATGTATGAGAGTATAGTTTTACCAACACTCTTATATGGGTGTGAAGCATGGGTGATGAATGTTGCAGCGAGGAGAAGGCTGGAGGCAGTGGAGATGTCATGTCTGAGGGCAATGTGTGGTGTGAATATAATGCAGAGAATTCGTAGTTTGGAAGTTAGGAGGAGGTGCGGGATTACCAAAACTGTTGTCCAGAGGGCTGAGGAAGGGTTGTTGAGGTGGTTCGGACATGTAGAGAGAATGGAGCGAAACAGAATGACTTCAAGAGTGTATCAGTCTGTAGTGGAAGGAAGGCGGGGTAGGGGTCGGCCTAGGAAAGGTTGGAGGGAGGGGGTAAAGGAGGTTTTGTGTGCGAGGGGCTTGGACTTCCAGCAGGCGTGCGTGAGCGTGTTTGATAGGAGTGAATGGAGACAAATGGTTTTTAATACTTGACGTGCTGTTGGAGTGTGAGCAAAGTAACATTTATGAAGGGGTTCAGGGAAACCGGCAGGCCGGACTTGAGTATATATATATATATATATATATATATATATATATATATATATATATATATATATATATATATATATATATATATATATATATATATATATATATATATATATATATATATATATATATATATATATATATATATATATATATATATATATATATATATATATATATATATATATATATATTATTTATTATCACACTGGCCGATTCCCACCAAGGCAGGGTGGCCCGAAAAAGAAAAACTTTCACCATCATTCACTCCATCACTGTCTTGCCAGAAGGGTGCTTCACACTACAGTTTTTAAACTGCAACATTAACACCCCTCCTTCAGAGTGCAGGCACTGTACTTCCCATCTCCAGGACTCAAGTCCGGCCTGCCGGTTTCCCTGAACCCCTTCATAAATGTTACTTTGCTCACACTCCAACAGCACCTCAAGTATTAAAAGCCATTTGTCTCCATTCACTCCTATCAAACACGCTCACGCATGCCTGCTGGAAGTCCAGGCCCCTCGCACACAAAACCTCCTTTACCCCCTCCCTCCAACCTTTCCTAGGCCGACCCCTACTCCGCCTTCCTTCCACTACAGACTGATACACTCTTGAAGTCATTCTGTTTCGCTCCATTCTCTCTACATGTCCGAACCACCTCAACAACCCTTCCTCAGCCCTCTGGACAACAGTTTTGGTAATCCCGCACCTCCTCCTAACTTCCAAACTACGAATTCTCTGCATTATATATATATATATATATATATATATATATATATATATATATATATATATATATATATATATATATATATATATATATATATATAAGTGGAAAATACTGTATATTTTCCGGAAATACGGTAATTTATAGGTAAATAGATGCATTCTATTGTATTTAATAAAAGTGTATTTTTAAAAGAAGGACAGTCGCCATTGTTAATTTGAATTGGATACAACGTTAGTGTAATGTGAAGGAATTTTCGTGCTCTAGAGGTTAAAATTGGGCTGACACCTCTCAAATAGGAGACGAAATTGTTGGATGTGCATTCCTGCATAACTTGAGATATCAGACGACTGGACAAGACAGCTCCAGGAACCTCAGCTAAGTCTGTTATGTTATAACTCTGGCCAGTTGGTATTTTCATGTATAGACAGAGGTTTTCTGAGTATGATACAACTTAATCTCCAGTCAAATTGGTGAGTGTTATGATTAAGATATATTCTCCTTCTGTTATATAAATGTGTATTTATATATAATCATTTTTTAATTTAATATACAGTCCACAAATTTATATATTTACCAGCATTCCTGGTGATGTATATTTCATTTATGATTAATAGGTCCAGAGCAACTTGTGGTTATGACAGTGGTAGGTATCGAAGGGGGACATTTTTTGCGACTTAGGTGTCCCAAATTCCTACTTATCTAACTGATAAATAATAATTATCTTTGTTCATTTACTGTTATGTATATAATAATACATTCAGATAAATGCAATTTTCCACACACACACACACACACACACACACATATATATATATATATATATATATATATATATATATATATATATATATATATATATATATATATATATATATATATACATATATATATATATATCGTGCCGAATAGGCAGAACTTGCGATCTTGGCTTAAATAGCAACGTTCATCTTGCCATATAGGACAAGTGATAATTTGTGTATGCAATAATTTCGCCAAAATCATTCTGAACCTAACGAAAAAAAATACATTTCACTGTGTTTCTTTAGTATTAAATTAATGTAAACAAATCTAAAATATATTTAGTTTGGTTAGGCTAAAATAAATTGCACTTGTTATAATAAGGTTAGGTAAGTTTTCTAAGTTCCTTTTGGTGCAAAATTATAAATTTTTACATCAACATTAATGAAAAAATATATCTTAAAAACGTATAAGAGAAATTTTTTAGAAAGGACTTAATTTTAAAGGAGTTCTTGCTAATTGACCAGTTTTACATATTCGGCACGACATATATATATATATATATATATATATATATATATATATATATATATATATATATATATATATATATATATATATATATATATATATATATGTATGTATATATATATATATATATATATATATATATATATATATATATATATATATTTATATAAATATGTATGTATATAAATATATATACATATACATATATCAATATATATATGTGTGTGTGTGTGTGTGTGTGTGTGTACTCACCTAGTTGTACTCACCTAGTTGAGGTTGCGGGGGTCGAGTCCGAACTCCTGGCCCCGCCTCTTCACTGATCGCTACTAGGTCACTCTCCCTGAACCGTGAGCTTTATCATACCTCTGCTTAAAGCTATGTATGGATCCTGCCTCCACTACATCGCTTCCCAAACTATTCCACTTACTGACTACTCCGTGGCTGAAGAAATACTTCCTAACATCCCTGTGATTCATGTGTGTCTTCAACTTCCAACTGTGTCCCCTTGTTACTGTGTCCAATCTCTGGAACATCCTGTCTTTGTCCACCTTGTCAATTCCTCTCAGTATTTTGTATGTCGTTATCATGTCCCCCCTATCTCTCCTGTCCTCCAGTGTCGTCAGGTTGATTTCCCTTAACCTCTCCTCGTAGGACATACCTCTTAGCTCTGGGACTAGTCTTGTTGCAAACCTTTGCACTTTCTCTAGTTTCTTTACGTGCTTGGCTAGGTGTGGGTTCCAAACTGGTGCCGCATACTCCAATATGGGCCTAACGTACACGGTGTACAGGGTCCTGAACGATTCCTTATTAAGATGTCGGAATGCTGTTCTGAGGTTTGCTAGGCGCCCATATGCTGCAGCAGTTATTTGGTTGATGTGCGCTTCAGGAGATGTGCCTGGTGTTATACTCAACCCAAGAACTTTTTCCTTGAGTGAGGTTTGTAGTCTCTGGCCCCCTAGACTGCACCCCGTCTGCGGTCTTCTTTGCCCTTCCCCAATCTTCATGACTTTGGACTTGGTGGGATTGAACTCCAGGAGCCAGTTGCTGGACCAGGTCTGCAGCCTGTCCAGATCCCTTTGTAGTTCTGCCTGGTCTTCGATCGAGTGAATTCTTCTCATCAACTTCACGTCATCTGCAAACAGGGACACCTCAGAGTCTATTCCTTCCGTCATGTCGTTCACAAATACCAGAAACGGCACTGGTCCTAGGACTGACCCCTGTGGGACCCCGCTGGTCACAGGTGCCCACTCTGACACCTCGCCACGTACCATGACTCGCTGCTGTCTTCCTGACAAGTATTCCCTGATCCATTGTAGTGCCTTCCCTGTTATCCCTGCTTGGTCATCCAGTTTTTGCACCAATCTCTTGTGTGGAACTGTGCCAAACGCCTTCTTGCAGTCCAAGAATATGCAATCCACCCACCCCTCTCTCTCTTGTCTTACTGCTGTCACCATGTCATAGAACTCCAGTAGGTTTGTGACACAGGATTTCCCGTCCCTGAAACCACGTTGGCTGCTGTTGATGAGATCATTCCTTTCTAGGTGTGTGTGTGTGTGTGTGTGTGTGTGTGTGTGCGCGCGCACGCGCTTATGTGTGTCATGTAAGCTGGAGAGATTAAAAATATATTTTTTGTAATTATAGTTTTTCGAAATTATATTAAATGGATTTGAAGTAGAATGAACCAATATGCAATAAATTAATGAGAAGTTACCCTTGAAGGTATTTTTCGCCAGCTGACTTTTATTACATGAACAACTTCTGACTTGAACCTGATTGCTAGTCATGTCATTAGTCAAACTGGTTGCACGAGTTAGTTTAACTTTCTCTGCAACCTTAGTTTATGTTTGTCTTCTTTTAGGTGAGAAATTACAAAAAGTAACAAAAAGTGAATTTATGGAACCTGAGTGTGTGTGAATATGTGTGAACACCACACCTGGTGTCACATGTGTGAACACCACACCTGGTGTCACATGTGTGAACACCACACCTGGTGTCACATGTGTGAGCACCACACCTGGTGTCACATGTGTGAACACCACACCTGGTGTCACATGTGTGAACACCACACCTGGTGTCACATGTGTGAACACCACACCTGGTGTCACATGGCATCAGTGTGTCATACAGGTGTCTGCACATGTACCTGACACCCTTATGCACACGTGTTTTCCTCATTCATCGTGGTAGAGAATATCTAACAACGTGTTCCTAAGTTTGGTCTTTCCCTGGGTTTCTTACGGTTGCTAAATTTTTCCCACAGTTTCTCGCGAGTTTTCCCTCTTTCTTAGTCAACGGAACCAGGCAATATATCTCCATGGGTGCTGAGAGAAGGGAAAGTCAAATATATGACCCAATAGCAAGAGTATTCAATTAACTCTTAAATTAGAATAGCTGCCAGGAAAATAGAAAAAGGAAAATGTGGTCCCCATTCATAAAAAAGAAAGGGGGGGGACAGACATAAGGGGTTGAATAACAGGCCAGTATCTCTAACTGTCTACTATCAAAAGTTCTGAAGAAGATAGTATTGGAAAAGAATATTGGTGCACTTGCAGATATTCTTCACAAAGAATCAGCATGGATTTAGGAATGGAAAATCCTGTAATGCGAATTTGCTATAGTTCCATGACAATAAAAATATAGGTAGGGCTGGGCATATGACGTTCTTGGACTACAGGAAAGCATTTTATACAGTACCACGCCGGAGACTGGTATTGAAATTATGGAAAAAGGAAGGATTAAAAGTCAGAGTGTTTCAGTGGCTTAGGGAGTACCTGAGTGGTAGAAAGTAACGAGTGGGGTTCCGCAAGTATCGATACTAGAACCATTAATTTTCTTAATATGTGTGAACGACCTTCCACAGGAAGTCTAGGCTAATGTGCGTTTCGTTTCAGATTATGTAAAACTAATGAAAATAATAAGAACAGGAAAGGGCAGTGTTAAGCTTCATGAAGACTTCAACAGATTACAAACAAGGTCACACAAGTGACGTCTCTAGTTCAATCAGAACTGGAGATGGTAAGGGCAGACCAGACACAGGAAACAGCGTGAGTAGAGAGAAGCTGCAAATAACAGAGTTAAAAGGACGTGGAGTGAATATAACACCAAGCATATCACCAGAAATACACATAAACTGAATAGCATTTAAGAACTTAAACAAAAGAGGTATGTTGGGCCAATCAGTGTGTACAGGGTCTCAGCAGGGATCCCACACCTGATAAAGCATGTGAAGAAGCTCGAAAAGGGTCAAAAGTTTTGCATTCAGGCCAGTGAAAAAGATACTATGAAGAGAAGTTGAAGAAACCGAACCATACGACTTTGGTGGTGAAGACAGGGAAGACATGATCACGACATGCAACATCTTAAGATGGAGTATATATGGAGAAAATGATGGAATTAAAAGTACGAGGATCAAAAAGACGTACATAGAAGCTGAACAGAGGCGAGGCACAGGGATGTAAATAAATATTTCTTAAGTCACAGGGTGGTTTAAAAGAGTAATACGTAACTTATATGAGGCAATAATGAAGGCCTAAATGATCAAAGAAGCCTAGGAGGTGGGGTCAGGAGTTGAGTCTCGATACCCACAAATACGCGTGGGTGTGTTCATATCTGTTTTCACACACACACACACACACACACGCACACACACACACACACACACACACACACACACACACACACACACACACACACACACACACACACACACACACACAACTAACACAGATAGAACAATGAAGTATGTGATTATTAATGAGTGACATTCTTGTGGAGTCAGGAACCTAGATGTGGGAGGTCGAGGGGGCCGACCAAGACAACACCCGAGTCATGAGAGACCATAACACCTGAATCATGATAGAAGCTGTTAAACCAGCCGGGCCGCGACACCTGCCTAGCGTAGCCTAGCCTAACCAAGCCTAACGCGTCCCAATATAAGGTAGCCCAACGCAACCCAATATAAGGTAGCCTAACCCAATGTAACTTAACCTAACCTAACCTAACTTAACCCATGCAACTAATGTGACATTTGTCACAATAAAATGTCACATTAGTTACATTTGTGTCCATTTACCTAAAATTCTGTCTATAATTTTACCATTATTACTAACCTTACCCAACCCCATCTTAACCTAACCTAACCTTATAATCCAACCTAACCTGATTATTGCTATAACAGTGTATATGCGAAGTAGTTCTCTAATGATATATATTATAGATCTATGACTTCAGAGAGGCAGGATCGCCGGTCATGTAATCCAAGAACACATACCAGCACGATAACGTAAAATAAAAATTATTATCTTTGAGTTTCAAATTTCCTTTCTTTCACGTACAAGACAGATGAGAATGATGGTTCTTTCATCGTTTCACGTACTGATGATCGCTAATTGTTTTCATCTGCTTTCATTTTTCCTACTACTGACCATTAAATAAATAATAAAAAGTCACAATACCGGTGTGACCAGTTAATGGTCCAAGTCAGACCGAAACGTCGTCATAAGATTCTTTCTACCGTGTGCTGGTTATTTGTGTATTGACCATTAAATGTTTTTTTCTAGTCTCCTTGCCACTGCGCGAAACAATCTTCTGATCAACTCACTATTCACGTACTGCCAGCCACTCAGATTTCTAATTAACTCTTGTTCCTCGTAAAACTGGCCTCTGATTTCCGCATTAACTGGAATCCTTGCACATCAGAATTAACATGCATATGTGTGTGTGTGTGTGTGTGTGTGTGTGTGTGTGTGTGTGTGTGTGTGTGTGTGTGTGTGTGTGTGTGTGTGATAGAAGAAGAGAGAGAGAAAATACCACAGCGAAAATTGGAAATGGAACTTGAGTGCTTTCATTTGCTTACGCACATCTTCAGAAGAATAGAAAGAAGAGACACTAAGTGTGTGTGGATATATTGTATAGTGGGTAGCTAAGTTACAGTATGTGGTTATGTTGTACAGTATGTTACAATGTGTGGTTATGCTGCACAGTGTGTGGCTATGTTGCACACTACGTGGCTATGTTGTGCAATGTGTTGCTATATTGTACAGTGTGGCTATGTTATAGTGTGACTATGGTTTACAGTGTGTGGCTAAGTTGCACACTATGTGTCTTTGCTGTACAGCGTGTGGTTATGTTATAGTGTGTGGCTATCTTGTACAGTGTGTAGCTATGTTGTTCAGTGTGTGGCTATACTGTACAGCGTGTGGCTATACTGTACAGTGTGGGGATTCTTTCAGGTATACAGAAGATCAGGGACAAACTTTATTCTCTATAAGGATCACAATGCTGAGTTTACAGAATTTGGTTATTGTGTGGTTTACATGTAGTAAAATAATAATTACAGAGTGTACCACTAGAACACCTAGCATGGCTAGGCATTTCGGGCAGACTTAAATTAAATCTTAAGTTTAAAATATTACAAAATTATGAGGTAAGTTGGTATTATGGCTAAGTGACTAAATACTAGTTTGTGAGTTTAGCAATGTGAATGCTTTTGTTTTGGCACTATACATAGTTTCAGTATTGGAGTATCACAGGCCAACTTATGACTAGTTAAGATTCATTATTTTGAGATTGAGATTGATATTTCTGTTTATGGTCAAATGGGTGAGTGAGTGTAAGTGTTAACCACCAGGTGGTATTCGTGTAATTAGTTGACAGGGTGTATCAGGGAGATAAGATGTTTTCTGATGGTAGTTTTGAAGGTGATGAATGTGTCTGCAGTTTTAGAATTTTCAGGTAGGGTGTTCCAGATTTTAGGGCCTTTGACATACATTGAATTTTTGTAAAGGTTTAGTCGGACACGGGGAATGTCATAGAGATGTTTGTGTCTGGTGTTGTGCCTGTGGGTTCTGTCGCAACTATCAAGAAAGCGTTTTAGGTCAAGGTTAATATTGGAATTTAAGGTCCTGTAGATGTAGATTGCACAGTAGTAAGTGTGGATGTACTGAACAGGGAGTAAGTTTAGATCTATGAAGAGTGGGGGGGGGGGTGTGTTGCCAGGGATGGGATTTAGTGATTATTCTTACTGCGGCTTTTTGTTGGGTTATTATTGGCTTTAGGTGTGTTGCTGCAGTTGAACCCCAAGCACAGATAGCATAGGTGAGGTATGGATATATAAGTGAATGGTATAGTGTGAGAAGGGCAGTTTGCGGCACGTAGTATCGTATCTTGGAGAGGATCCCAACCGTTTTGGATACTTTTTTGGTTATGTGTTGGATATGGGTGCTGAAGTTCAGGTTGTTGTCGAGGTATAGGCCTAGGAATTTGCCCTCATTATGCCTGGCAATTAGAGTGTTGTCGATCTTAATGTTAATTTGCGCATCTCCTGCTCTGCTACCAAACATAATGTAGTAGGTTTTGTCAGTGTTAAGCGTAAGTTTATTGGCTGTCATCCAAGTCGATATTTTGATCAGCTCCTCATTAACAATGGTGTTGAGGGTGGCAAGATTAGGGTGAGAGATGACATAAGTCGTGTCGTCAGCAAAGAGAATGGGGTTCAGGTGTTGAGATACGTTTGGAAGATCATTGATGTATATGAGGAAGAGCAGGGGACCAAGGACACTTCCCTGCGGAACTCCAGTATCAAGTGGCTGTGTTGTTGATGCTGTGTCTTTAATGGTGACATACTGATACCTATTAGTAAGGTAAGATTTGAAATATGCAAGCGCATGGCCTCTTATACCATAATGGTCAAGTTTGTGGAGTAGGATGCCGTGGTCTACTGTGTCAAAAGCTTTTCTTAGGTCAATAAAAATTCCTAGTGGATATTCCTTATTTTCCAATGCTGTGTAAAGCAGATCTAGCATTTTTATGATTGCATCGTTAGTGCTTTTATTTTTCCTGAATCCAAATTGGCAGGGGTTGAGTATGTTTTGTGCCGTTATAAATGAATATAGTCTCCTGTGCACGAGTTTCTCAAAGATTTTGGATAGCAATGGTAAGTTTGATATTGGCCTATAGTTGTTTAAATCTGTAGGGTCACCACCTTTATGTATTGGTGTAACCCTTGCCGTCTTGAGTAGTTTCGGGAAGGTGCTAGTTTCTAGTGACTTGTTAAAAAGTAATGAGATAGCATGCGAGAGGACATGGGCCGCTCTCTTGTACAATAATGGTGGGACATGAGACAGATTCCCTGAGTTATTTTTAAGTGACTTTATAATCTCGGTGACTTCCATGGGCTCAGTTGGAGCAAGATAGAAGGAATTTGGGAAATTCCCATCTAGGTAGTCCCCGGCATGGGCATTGGTACGTGGGATTTTATTGGCGAGATTAGAACCTATGGTTGAGAAGAAGTCGTTTATCTTGTTAGCTGTGTCAGTGGGATGCAGTGGTGTTTCATTAGGTTTAGTTAGGGCAATATTCTTGTTTTTTTTCAGTTTGTGGGTCCCTAGAATCTGAGAGAGTGTTTTCCAGGTCTTTTTTATATCTCCTCTTGTGTCAGTGAATCTACTGGAGTAGTATAGTTGTTTGGCTTTCTTTATTACTTTGGTGAGGACTGATGAATAGTGTTTAAGAATATCTTTGTGTATTAAGCCCTGTCTATATTGCTTTTCATATTGGTGTTTCTTATCAATGGATTTCAGAATGGTGCTGGTTAGCCATGGGCAACCAAGCCGTTTGTTTGTGATCTGTTTCGTTTTTATAGGACAATGTTTGTTGTATAGTCTAAGTAATTTGTTAAGAAAAATGTCTGTCCAGTCATCAATACCATTGGCCTTGGAGAATTCTGTAGGCCAGTCAACAGTCTCTAGGTCAGCTGTGAACTTCCTTATTGAGGCCTCATCATGGAGTCTAAATGAAACTTTGTTGTATTCAAGTGGTGGTTTACTAATGTTTGTCAAGAGGAAGGTAGGGTAGTGGTCTGTAGTGCTATCTGTGATTATCCCTGATTTAAGGGGGGCTAGTATATTGGTCCATATGTGGTCTATTATGGTTGCACTTGTTTCAGTGAGCCTGGTTGGTTTAGTTATTGTTGGTATGAGAAGTGTGTTGTTCATATTGTTGATGAAATCAGTTACAGGCTGATCATCTAGTAGGCCAAGGTTGATGTTGAAGTCTCCAGCTAAGAGAAGGTGGTGCTTATTCATTTGTCTGTTTGTTATTAGTGCCTTTAGTTTCTCACTGAAATTTGGGATGTTTGTGTGGGGTATCCGGTAAATGGCACCGATTGTTATAGGCGTCTTAAGGTTTTTTACAGTAAAATTAGCAAAAATGTATTCTCCATATTCATCACTAAAGCAAGTGGTGCTAATACAAGATAATTGGTTAGAGTAATAGATTGCAATACCACCCCCAACTTGGTATGGTCTGCAGTTGTGGATTGCTGTGTATCCTGGTAGAGGGTAGATATCTATTGTGTCCTGCTTAAGCCAGGTCTCAGTAAGAATAATGCAGGAGAAGGGTGTCTTTAGTGATTCAAGGAGTGCCAGGAGGTCATCATAGTGTTTGCTTAAGGACCTGATGTTGTAGTTAAGTACTGATAGACTTTTAGCATTGTTTAGGATAGTGCTGGCTTGTGATGCTGTGTAGTAAAGGCAGTTACTTTCCAATAGGTTTTGATTGTGTGTCAGATTATGGAGGTTTAGATCAGGGTCAACGTGATCAATCATCTTCTAGGTTTAAATTATGGTTATTTATATCCTGAGTTGTGGGTTGAGTTTTAGTACTGATATCTGTAGTGGTGGGAAGTTTGGACAAGTATATAGCTATAGCATTTTGGTCATGTAGAGTATAGTCACTAATACACATAATGGAGTTGGTGTTGTCTATGTGTTGTGCTGGAATGAGCTAAAGTACAACTAGGTATAAACTAATAATATAAAAATACAAATTAAAAATAGCACAAGACTCTCACTTGTAATTGCACTAAGGTCTAATATAATGACTTTGGTATAGTCTATGTATTGAGCTAGAATGAGCTATAGTACAACTAGGTTTAATCTAATAATATAAAAATACAAATTAAAAATAGCACCAGACTCTCACTAGTAATTACACTATGGTCTAATATAATGAATTTGGTATTGACTATGTATTGAGCTAGAATGAGCTATAGTACAACTGAGTTTAATCTAATAATATAAAAAAGGCACAAGACTCTCAATTGTAATTGCACTAAGGTGTTATATAAGTTGTTTACAAGAATTAGAGTATAACTAGATTTAAATTGACAAGATAAAATATGCAAGTTAAGGTAGCAAAATAATAAAAAAAAGTAGAAAAAAAAAATATATGAGGTAGTTGGTACTAGTTAGCAAAAGATAGTTAAGGGCCTTGAACAATAATATAATTGAAATATACAGTAATTGCACACACAATATAGTCACTAAGATATGAAAACAATCTTAGAATAGGACTTATAATATAAACTTATAATATAAAAATACAAATTGAAATGGTACTTGCAATTGCACTAGAGTCTGGTATAGGTTGTTGACAAGATCAAGAGTATAACTAGATTTAAATTGACAAAATAAAATTCACAAATTAAAGTACCAAAAGAATACACAGGTAGACAGGTACACAGGTATACAGGTACACAGATACACAGGTACACAGGTACACAGGTACACAGGTACAAAGGATAATATAAAGGTTGGAGTTGAATATACAAACTTGGAAATTTGGCAACAAAATGTTATGGGAAGTATAAAATAATGTTAATAATGTACAAAATAAGTGAAAAAGTAATGTTTATTTCTTTAATAACTGGTGTTATACTGCAGTACAAGGTAATTAAGAGTACTCTAAGATAGTAAATAAGAACATAAGAACATTAGAACGAAGGAACACTGCAGAAGGCCTACTGGCCCATGCGAGGCAGGTCCAAGTCTCCTACCGGCATAAGCCAATGCACCCAACCTAGTCAGGTCAGGTCACATTGACTTAAGGGAGGAACACGGCAACCGACCTGGTAGCACAAGCTATTAGGTCCAACTCACACCCACCCACATCCACTCATGTATTTATCCAACCTATTTTTAAAGCTACACAATGTTCTGGCCTCTATAACTGTACTCGGGAGTTTGTTCCACTCATCCACATCTCTATTACCAAACCAGTACTTTCCTATATCCTTCCTGAATCTGAATTTTTCCAACTTAAAACCATTGCTGCGAGTCCTGTCTAGGCTAGATATTTTCAGCACACCATTTACATCCCCTTTATTTATTCCTGTCTTCCATTTATACACCTCAATCATATCCCCCCTAATTCTACGTCTTTCTAGAGAGTGCAGATTCAGGGCCCTTAGTCTATCCTCATAGGGAAGGTTTCTGATACATGGGATCAACTTTGTCATCCTCCTTTGTACATTTTCCAGAGAATTTATATCCATCCTGTAATACGGTGACCAAAACTGTGCAGCATAATCTAAATGAGGCCTAACCAAGGATGTATAGAGTTGAAGAACAACCTGAGGACTCCTATTATTTATGCTTCTTGATATGAAGCCAAGGATTCTATTAGCTTTATTGTGAACACTTATGCACTGTTGTCTTGGTTTCAGATTACTGCTAACCAGAACTCCTAAATCTTTTTCGCAATCCGTAATATTAAGATATACATTATTTAGTTTATATGTGGCATGGTTATTGTCCTGTCCAACATTTAGAACTTTGCATTTGTCTATATTAAACTGCATCTGCCACTTCTCCGACCACTGCATCAGTCTATTCAAATCTTCCTGGAGTGCTCGAATGTCCTCGTCAGAATGAATTCGACGGCCTATTTTGGTGTCATCGGCAAACTTGCCGATGTCGCTCTTTATGCCCTCATCTATGTCGTTTATGTAGATTGCGAACAGCAGGGGGCCCAACACTGACCCCTGTGGAACACCGCTCGTAACGCTTCCCCACTCTGATTTCTCCCCATTTATGCAAACTCTCTGCTGCCTATTTGTCAACCATGCCTCTATCCAGGAAAAAATTTCTCCTATTCCATGTGCTTTAATTTTCCTCAATAGTCTCTGATGTGGGACCCTGTCAAAAACCTTACTGAAGTCCATATACACAATATCATATTCATTACCATGATCTACCTCCTCAAATACCTTAGTGAAAAAAGTTAATAAATTCGTAAGGCAGGAACGCCCCTTTGTAAAACCATGCTGAGATTCGTTGATTAATTTATGCCTTTCAAGGTGGCTACGAACTGCCTCGGCAATTATTGATTCCATAAATTTTCCCACTATGGAGGTTAGGCTTATTGGTCTATAGTTCGAAGCTAAGGACCTGTCACCTGTTTTGAAAATAGGTATCACATTTGCCATTTTCCACTTATCTGGCACCATGCCCGTTTGTAGTGATATGTTGAAAAGATTAGCCAGAGGTGTGCTAAGCTCCTCTTTACATTCCTTTAGAACCCTTGCATACAGTTCATCAGGGCCTGGGGATTTGTTAGGTTTTAATTTATTTATTTGCCAGTAAGATAAGATAAGATAAGATAAGATTTCGTTCGGATTTTTAACCCCGGAGGGTTAGCCACCCAGGATAACCCAAGAAAGTCAGTGCGTCATCGAGGACTGTCTAACTTATTTCCATTGGGGTCCTCAATCTTGTCCCCCAGGATGCGACCCACACCAGTCGACTAACACCCAGGTACCTATTTGCTGCTAGGTGAACAGGACAACAGGTGTAAGGAAACGTGTCGAAATGTTTCCACCCGCCGGAAATCGAACCCGGGCCCTCCGTGTGTGAAGCGAGAGCTCTAGCCACCAGGCCACCGGGCCACCTAAGTAATTTTTCAGTCCTATGAAATCAGCCAAGCGAAAGTCAGGGACGGAGACTTGATTGCCATTATTAGGGGAATTCCATGATATATTAAAACTGAGTGATTTGTGATCACTTTCCCCAAGCTCATCATTAACCTCAAGATTATTAATTAGTGTTTCCCTACTGGCAAGAACCAAGTCAAGGAGGTTATTTCCCCTAGTAGGCTCTGTCACAAACTGTTTTAAAAAACAATCCTGGATCGTATCAAGAAAGTCACCTGACTCTAAATTTCCTGTCAAATTGCTCCAGTCAATCTGTCTATAGTTGAAATCTCCCATTATCACAACATTTTCGTATGTAGATGCCTTACGAATTTCGTCCCATAGAAGTTTACTGCACTCCCTATCAAGATTTGGGGCCCTGTAAATCACACCCAAAATTAGTTTTTCTCGGCCCTCGAGAAGCTGTAACCAAACAGATTCAGTGGCTGATGCTTCTAGTTTAATATCTTGTCTAATACAACAATTTAAATTGTCTCTGACATACATCGCTACTCCACCACCTTTCCTGTTGACCCTGTCAGTGTGGAATAATTTATAGCCTTGTATGTGACATTCAGAGGGCATCTCTCTATCTTTCAGATTGAGCCAGGTCTCTGTTATAGCAATAATATCTATGTTTCCTGCACTTGCAATTAATCTTAGCTCATCTATCTTATTTCTTACACTCCTGCTATTAGTATAGTAAACCTTAAGGGAGCTAGTCCCTTGCTGCCCTCTGCTGTCCCCCTTTGTTTGCTGACCTGATCTATTGTCTTTATTTATAACTTCATGCTGAATGCCTTTTATACATTTACTGTTTCCAACCCTGGTGTTGCAACCTGCTTGTTTCCCACACACACCCATACCTCTATCTTTCATCAGTTTAAAATCATAGGCATTTCACCAATGGCCTTCTCAATCGAGTCTGCAAGTGCTACCACCCCAGCCCCAGAGAGATGTACCCCATCCCTTGCATACATATCATGTTTGCCATAAAAGTTGTTCCAGTTGTCAATGAATGGGATTGCAAGTTCCTTGCAGTATCTGTCTAGCCAGCAATTTACACCAATTGCCCTAGACAACCATTCATTTCCTACTCCCCTTCTAGGCAAGATGCTACATATGATTGGGATCCCTCCCTTAGACTTAATGAAATCTATAGCTGACCTGTACTTATCTAGCAGCTCTTCTCTTCTACCCTTCCCAATATCATTTCCACCAGCACTGAGACAGATAATGGACTTGTTCCCATTACCTGACATGATATTATCCAGCCTGTTGACTATGTCCCCAACACCAGCTCCAGGGAAGCACACTCTATCTCTCATCTTCTTATTCCTATTACAAAAAGCACGGTCAATATATCTTACCTGAGAGTCACCAACCACAAGAATGCGCTTACCTCCATTAGCAGGGGCAGTAGTACCCTTACCTTCACTGGCCACTGAAGTACATTCATCCTGAAGAACAGAGAAGCGATTTCCTACCTTCAGATCTTCACTCTTAACTTTCCTTACTCTGATGCGCCTCCCATTACTGTGAACACTCGCCACTTTTAGCAGGTGCTGGGCTGCACCTCACTGCTGGTAGCCGTTGCTACCTCCCCAACTACAGCCTCCTCACAGCGAGAGACAGACTGCACCTCACTGCTAGAAGCCTCATTCCCCACAACTCCAGCCACCTCACACTCTCTCCCAGACCCATTGAGGTGGACCTTCAGCCTCCTAATCTCCTCCTGGAGAAGCAAAACCTCCTCCTTCAACTCTCCAACCTCAATTTTTAAAACTCTGCAGAAGCAAGCCATGCTTTGTAACCGTCCACACTAATCCCCAAAGCAGCTCAGGGTCTGTGACCTCACGTGACGACTGACGACTGACCACTGACCACTGACCACTGGTATTAAAACTGGTTAAGGTAATTAGACAAGTAATGGTTATTAAATGATGCCAAAAATGTTAAGAGTAAATTGTATTGATAGTAAAAATGGTAATTATTAATTTTAGTAAGTAATATCAATTGATAGTATTTAAAAAAATAGGTAGTAATATGGACAGAGAAAGTATAGATTCAGCTAATAATTAAGAAAACAATAGTAAATAAGAAAATTAGATAAGGTGACTTATGCTTACTAGTAAAATCACAAAATGAGGTAGTTGATTATTTAATTACTAAGAGATTGTACTACGAGATTTGAACAATAATGGAGCAAAACATACACTACATTACGTAGGCTTTTAGGTTGGACATTTAGTTATTCTCTGTAAGATCAGTATCCCTAAGAAATCGTGATAGATCATTCTCGTTCGTGATTGTGTACAGTTGACCTACATTTGTTTTCCTAACTAGAATTTTCCCATCCCGTGTGAAGCATTGGTGTATTGTGTCGTTATTCTCCCGCTTAAGTTTTCTGACTCTATACAGGAGGTTCTGACATTTTTTGGTAAGACACTCGTTTATGTATACCTCTTTACTTTAATAGATGCAATTATTAAGTCTTTTTTCCTGTCATGTGAGTGTAATCTAAGCATAACACTTTTTCTACCATGGGATCCTAGTAACCTGGCTTCTTTTATTTCTAACAGATCCCCAGGCCCTGATGAACTGTACGCAAGGGTTCTAAAGGAATGTAAAGAGGAGCTTAGCAAACCTTTGGCAAATCTTTTCAACATATCACTACAGATTGGCGTGGTGCCAGATAAGTGGAGAATGGCAAATGTGATGCTTATTTTCAAAGCAGGTGACAGGTCCTTAGCTTCGAACTATAGACCAATAAGCCTAACCTCCATAGTGGGAAAATTTATGGAATCAATAATTGCCGAGGCAGTTCGTAGCCACCTTGAAAAACATAAATTAATCAATGAATCTAAGCATGGCTTTACAAAGGAGCATTCCTGCCTTACGAATTTATTAACTTTTTTCACTAAGGTATTTGAGAAGGTAGATCATGGTAATGAATATGATATTGTGTATATGGACTTCAGTAAGGCTTTTGACAGGGTCTCACATCAGAGACTATTAAGGAAAATTAAGGCACATGGAATAGGAGGAGAAATTTTTTCCTGGATAGAGGCATGGTTGACAAATAGGCAGCAGAGAGTTTGCATAAATGGGGAGAAATCAGAATTGGGAAGCGTCACGAGCGGTGTTCCACAGGGCCCCCTGTTGTTCACAATCTACATAAACGACATTGATGAGGGCATAAAGAGCGACATAAGCAAGTTTGCCGATGACACGAAAATAGGCCGTCGAAGTCATTCTGACTAGGACGTTAGAGCACTCCAGGAAGATTTGAATAGACTGATGCAGTGGTCAGAGAAGTGGCACATGCAGTTTAATTGAGACAAATGCGAAGTTCTAAATGTTGGACAGGAAAATAACCATGCCACATACAAACTAAATAATGTAGATCTTAATATTACGGATTGCGAAAAAGATTTAGGAGTTCTGGTTAGCAGTAATCTGAAACCAAGACAACAGTGCATAAGTGTTCGCAATAAAGCTAACAGAATCCCTGGCTTCATATCAAGAAGCATAAATAATAGGAGTCCTCAGGTTGTTCTTCAACTGTATATATCATTGGTTGGGCCTCATTTAGATTATGCTGCACAGTTTTGGTCTCCGTATTACAGAATGGATATAAATGCTCTGGGAAACATACAAAGGAGGATGACAATGTTGATCCCATGTATCAGAAATCTTCCCTATGAGGATAGACTGAGGGCCCTGAATCTGGACTCTCTAGAAAGGCGTAGAATTAGGGGGCGATATGATTGAAGTGTATAAATGGAAGACAGGAATAAACGAAGGGGATGTAAATAACGTGCTGAAAATATCTAACCTAGACAGGACTCGTAGCAATGGATTTAAGTTGGAAAAATTCAGATTCAGGAAGAATATAGGAAAGCACTGGTTTGGTAATAGAGTTGTGGATGAGTGGAACAAACTCCCAAGTACAGTTATAGAGGCTAAAACGTTGTGTAGTTTTAAAAATAGGTTAGATAAATACATGAGTGGGTGTGGGTGGGTGTGGGTGGGTGTGAGTTGGACCTGATTAGTTTGTGCTACTAGGTCAGTTACCGTATTCCTTCCTTAATTGAATGTGACCTGACCTGACTAGGTTGGGGAATTGGCTTAACCCGGTAGGAGACTTAGACCTGCCTCGCATGGGACAGTAGACCTGCGGCAGTGTTCCTTCTTTCTTATGTTCTTATGTTGTACAGTGTGCGGCTATACTGTACAGTGTGGGTATGATGTTCAGTTTGGCTATACTGTACAGTGTGTGGCTATACTGTGTAGTGTGTGGCTATGTTGTACAGTGTGTAGCTATGCTGTACAGTGTGTGGCTATACTGTACAGTGTGTGGCTATACTGTACAGTGTGTGACTGTGTTGTACAGTGTGTGGCTATACTGTACAGTGTGTGGCTATACTGTACAGTGTGTGGCTATGTTGTACATTGTGTGGCTGTGTTGTATAGTGTGTGGCTATACTGTACAGTGTGTGGCTATACTGTACAGTGTGTGGCTATGTTGTACATTGTGTGGCTATACTGTACAGTGTGTGGCTATACTGTACAGTGTGTGGCTATGTTGTACATTGTGTGGCTGTGTTGTACAGTGTGTGGCTATACTGTACAGTGTGTGGCTATACTGTACAGTGTGTGGCTATACTGTACAGTGTGTGACTGTGTTGTACAGTGTGTGGCTATACTGTACAGTGTGTGGCTATACTGTACAGTGTGTGGCTATGTTGTACATTGTGTGGCTGTGTTGTATAGTGTGTGGCTATACTGTACAGTGTGTATCTATACTGTACAGTGTGTGGGTATACTGTACAGTGTGTGGGTATGTTGTACAGTGTGTGGCTATACTGTACAGTGTGTATCTATACTGTACAGTGTGTGGCTATACTGTACAGTGTGTTGCTATACTGTACAGTGTGTATCTATACTGTACAGTGTGTGGGTATACTGTACAGTGTGTGGGTATGTTGTACAGTGTGTGGCTATACTGTACAGTGTGTATCTATACTGTACAGTGTGTGGCTATACTGTACAGTGTGTGGCTATACTGTACAGTGTGTATCTATACTGTACAGTGTGTGGCTATGTTGTACAGTGTGTGGCTATACTGTACAGTGTGTATCTATACTGTACAGTGTGTGGCTATGTTGTACAGTGTGTGGCTATACTGTACAGTGTGTTTCTATACTATACAGTGTGTGGCTATACTGTACAGTGTGTGGATATACTGTACAGTGTGTGGCTATACTGTACAGTGTGTTTCTATACTATACAGTGTGTGGATATACTGTACAGTGTGTGGCTATACTGTACAGTGTGTTTCTATACTATACAGTGTGTGGATATACTGTACAGTGTGTGGCTATACTGTACAGTGTGTTTCTATACTATACAGTGTGTGGATATACTATACAGTGTGTGGATATACTGTACAGTGTGTGGATATACTGTACAGTGTGTGGCTATACTGTACAGTGTGTGGCTATGTGGTGCTTTTTCTGATATTCTCAGTTTGTGACGAGTCATCATGCGAGGACCAAGACGTAAGAAGGTCGCTACCTGTAGTCCCACTTTCACTGCATGAACTATTAACAGTTGTCTTTGAACATAGTATTAACGCACCTCCTGCTTCCCGGAATGCAGCCAGAGTATGGTGTTTCTCAGAGTTTTTAGCTTTTGTTCACTGTTTCTCATAGATTTGTTACGAATTCTTGCATTTTTTCGCTGTTCTTCACGGTACCTCAAGTTTTTTTTTTACCATATTTTACTATTTCTCGCCGGTTTTCGTTGTGTCTCTCATGGTTTGCTGCTGATTCTGGTATTTCTTGTTGTTCTTCACGGTTTCTCGCGAGGTTTTTCGTGATGTATCGCAATTTCTCACGTTTCTTTCACTTTCTAGTTTTTTTGGCACTTTTTTTGTACTGATTCTCACAATTTCACTTTCGTTCTGCCCAGATATTTCTGTTCTCACAGTTCGTAGCAGTTATCCCGTTCCATAATTCTGAGATATGAATTAATAACTGTTTTTGTTTACATTACAAACTGGATTGTTTTGCCATCTTAATGACAGTAAACTTGCTTTATGACAATGAAATTTACTCCTTGATTATTACTGATCATTACTTGACTCATATAATGACCAACGAAATACTTTTTTTGGAGAAGCCAGGTACGAAAT
This sequence comes from Cherax quadricarinatus, assembly GCF_038502225.1. Lineage (NCBI taxonomy): Eukaryota > Metazoa > Arthropoda > Malacostraca > Decapoda > Parastacidae > Cherax > Cherax quadricarinatus. The sequence goes on from NW_027198010.1 coordinate 49,428, forward strand.
ACTTTTTGGAGAAGCCACGTACGAATTACTTTTTGGAGAAACCAGGTACGAAATACTTTTTGGAGAAACCAGGTACGAAATACTTTTTGGAAAATCCAGGTACGAAATACTTTTTGGAGAAGCCAGGTACGAAATACTTTTTGGAGAAGCCAGGTACGAAATACTTTTTTGGAAAAACCAGGTACGAAATACTTTTTGGAGAAGCCAGGTACGAAATACTTTTTGGAGAAGCCAGGTACGAAATACTTTTTGGAGAAACCAGGTACGAAATACTTTTTGGAGAAACCAGGTACGAAATACTTTTTGGAGAAACCAGGTACGAAATACTTTTTGGAGAAGCCAGGTTTATATATTTAAAAATGAGAAAAGAATTAATGTACAATTTTTATGTATTCCATCACGCATGATAAAGTGAATAAACTGACTTAAGGTAAAAAAAAATAACTTTGATATATCTGTCTAGTAATAAAAATAATGTTCGGAGAAGAGTAAACGATGAACAGTAATATCATAAGAATAAGGTTAGAGACCTGTGGAAATATAACTTTGATATTATAACCGTAAATACATTAACGCAGGAGCTTGCAGTGTAACTAGACTGATGTTACATTGGTCAGGCTTAGGCTCGGTCGCAAGTATTTCCGGCAGTTTGGCAGATACGCAAACTAAATGCAAATTATGTGTTACCTGGAGTTAACCCGGAGAGGGTTTCGGGGGTCAACGCCCCCGCGGCTCGGTCTGAGACCAGGCCTCATGGTGGATGAGGGTCTGATCAACCAGGGCTGTTACTGCCGGCCGCACGCAAACTGACGTACTAACCACAGCCTGGTTAGTCGAGCATTATCTGCGTGGTTGTCCACTTACTGAGGAAAATGAAGGTATTCAGAATTATAATTACTATGATATGTCAAAGCATGTTATTATTAAAAATAAGATAACGGACATTTTAAACAAATATAGTGAATTGACTTATAACAGATTAAACATAAACTGCATATATATATATATATATATATATATATATATATATATATATATATATATATATATATATATATATATATATATATATATATATATATATATATATATATATATATATATGCAAAACAACCACTCTGAAAAAATAGAGAAATTCCAAGCGCTTTCGTGACTACTTGTGAGTAGTCACGAAAGCCCTTGGAATTTCTCTATTTTTTCAGAGTGGTTATTTTGCATATTCCGAAATCACCTGTTTACTGTGATCTTATTGCATATATATATATATATATATATATATATATATATATATATATATATATATATATATATATATATATATATATATATATATATATATATATATATATATATATATATATATATGCATGGGTTCGACCCTTTGACTAGTGCAGTGTTGTTATTGATATATATATGTATGTGTGTGCTCTTG
>NW_027198011.1:0-45000 GCF_038502225.1 Cherax quadricarinatus
ATTCATACTCTGACCTGTGTCTCGCTAACCACATATAAGCAAATTGCTGCTTTAAGTAACTTACGTACATATTCCATACATTTGCAACATCTGCCATATTGCTCCCCTATTACATGCTTTTCTAAATCCATAAATTCAATGAAAATTCTTTACTTTCTTTTAATTAATTTTCAGGGATGTGTTTTATTGGAAACACTTGATCTCCACATCCACTATCCTTCCTAATACTTCCGTGTTCCTCTGCAATCTTCCTCATTTGCTTTCCAATAGTTCTTTCAATAAATACTTTATCATAAGCTTAACCTGGTATGTTTATGCCCCGACAATTTATACACCTGTCTACCCTTGTACGTATGCCTTATACAAAGGAATTATGCATGGCCTCTGCCAGTTCCTAGGTACCCTCTCCTTTCTCATGCATATGCTGAACATATATACTAACCACTCCAGAACTATATCCTCACCTGGCTTTAACATTTACGTCTTAATTGTGTCTATCTCAGCTGCTTTAATCGCTTTCATTCTACCAACTACCTCAAGCACCTCCCCTACACTCACATCTGGCCCTTTCTCACTTATCAGGTGTTATATCTTGCTGAGCAGAGCAAGAAATCGCTGCCTCCCTCTCACCAGTGTTCAGAAACTCCTGAAAATATTTCCTCTATCTCGCCAGTATTTCGCATCCACCGCATTCACCTAATACATTAAATCCATTTGTATTATCGACTTTCTCAACTTACTGATCTCGCTTCAAAACTTTTCATTTTAAGGAAAATTTGTTCATCACTTTCTCAACTATTTTCATCCTTGTTTTACTCTCCATAAATTCCTTCCTGCCAACTTTTCTTCCTTACCTCCGTCTTTACGTCGTCATTCCTTACCCACCTTCCTTTACCCACAAACTTCTGCTACACACTCTGGTTTTTTTCTCCTTCAACTACTCGTAATTCCTGCCATTTCCTTTCATCATCACCTGTAGACATAAATTTTTGTCATGTGGCGGAAGATTTTACATATTTAACATCATCATGCCACATTCCTGGCCAATAAAAATATTGTCGGATAATCTGGACAGTCTTATGTTCTAAAGGATATCCATAATGTGCCATAACATAAACTTCCTGATTCAAGGAGTTTGGAATATTAACAGAATAGGTAAAATGTTTAAATTCTTCCCATCTCATATATAAAACATCAGCTTGTATTTAAAGGCAGGTTTTACAAACTGTGGCCTGGTACTATTCTGGGGATAGATGTTCCGTCAAAAGAAATAGTCAGTGCTTTCCGCTTTGGAATCTTTATTTTGTTTCCTTATCAGCTCTTTCCTTGTAAGGTTGAACACATCAATTCTTCTTAACTGTCATTGTTCATTAATTTTCCTTTCTGCATAATTAGGTCTATTCAAAGCATCTGGTACTCTGGGACAAATACCTTTCTTACATTTCTGAAAATTGTAATATCTTATCTCAATAATGTTTCTACTCATTTTGAGACTATGGGTCTTTATCATAAAAACACGAATCAATAGTAGATGGTTTGCTGCAATTTTAAATAGTCTTCTCCAAAGGAAACGTTGGAAAATGTTGGAAAGAATATCACCTTTCTACATTTACACGGCATCTATATGCTGATCAATTGCATCTACATGTAACTCAAACTCTTTATTCATTTTGGCAGTGACTAATACAGGAGCCTCCATCAATTTCTGCTGCAAGGTGTTAAAAGCTTCATCATATTCTGGACGCCATATAAATTTAATGTTCTTACCTTTTAGAAACGTCAAGTGTGCCGCAAATTTTGCCAAATCGTTGATAATTTTACAATAGAATCCACATATTCCGAGGAAACGTCTTACTTGTCTCTGGTTTGTGGGAGAAGTCATGACCTCTCTAATAACTTGTAAATTCTTTAGATCTGGTGTAATTCCCTCCATTGAAACAATGTGCCCAAGAAATTTGCTAGAATATTGGGCAAAATAAGACTTAGATATATTCAACTTAAGTTCCATCTCTCTTTAACAAAATTACATAATCAAAATTTATGATTCATACCTGGTTTCTTACTGACCTCAGAACTTTCTACGTTACTCGCCTAGAAATTGCCGATGCGACAGACAACCCGAATTTATTATCTTCACTTTTACAATAAAATTTAACTAAAACAATAACCTGACGTAGAATAATGAAAAAAAATATTTTGGACTTAGTAAATACCAGTGAAAACATTGGATCCTCCTAAACAACCAAACATCAACAATCATGAAGCTCCATATATTAATATATTTTACTGTTAACTAACGCCTTTTACAGAAATGTTTACATTAATAATTATATTCGGATGTTACAGTGCTTAGATTCATTATTCATGAGTCTGACTAAGTTCACAGTTGCAGATACGTAAAGAGTGAAAATATTTCGCAATGCCAGTACATAAACAAGAATAGTAATAATAATAATAATAATAATAATAATTGCGGATTTCTTTTAATTTTCCATTACTTAGTATGTAAGAATTGAAGGATATAATAATGTTCATACAATGTAATGTAAATGTGTAATGTTGGTGTGACTTGTCAAAGTACAGAACAACCAACATACCAGTAAGGGCGCCGGTGGGTACTTCCAAACTGAAGGGGAACGTGGAGAGGGGTGTATATTCTTGGGCAGTAGATCCCAAGTGGCCTTTCTGTGAAGTGTTTAGTGTTAACTCTCTTGAAAATGGATATTTATCGGCCAAATCTTTTAATGAAATGAAGAACTATTGTGTATTGCATCTGGAAGGGTCCAGATATAATATAAAACAATGACAATATAAACAATGAACAATGAACTGGCAGACTAGTACTGAGAATAAAAGGAGACGGGGTTGTCTGGGTTAAGGAAGTTCCCACCACATGTACGCCTCCCAATGGATTAATTTCCACTACAGGTATGTAACTATTTATTGGCCATTATTAGTTGCCTATTGATAGGGAGGCGTTAGGATATATCACCGAGATCATAATTTGTTGAGTAATACTGAAATGTCTTTCCTGTTTTTCTTACTCTGTAATTGATCTCTCTATGTAATTACTGAAACAAATTACTGAAGTAAAGTACTAGATCCTACAGAATATATACGCAGTCCACACATAATTTGTAAATGTTACTGACGCAATTTTTACAAATAATTTTGAGAATATGTTCAAACTAAGGTCACAGAGTGTGAGTTTAGAGAGCTAAGAAGGTGGGTAGGAAATAGGGGCACTGTTGTGACCTAGTGCAACTAAAGTCCCACTTGTCTCCTAGGTACATCAACATCAGTTAGTGTAATCTGCTTTTGATGTGCTAGAGTTTCTTCCCAGTTATGTGAGATAAATGTTACTTCAGGACCGTGCCTACAAAATTCATCCAGATAATTTCCCACAATAATAACAATAATCATAATATTGACAATAATAATAATTATAATAATCTCCCTCACCATGCCTTACTCTCCAAGCAGCTACCTCACCATCCTTTCCACTCCTAGCAGCTGGCTCCCCATCACACTTTCTACTCCCAGCCGCTGGCTCCCCATCACACTTTCCACTCCGAGCAGCTGGCTCCCCATCACACTTTCTACTCCCAGCAGCTGGCTCCCCATCACACTTTCTACTCCCAGAAGCTGGCTCCCCATCACACTTTCCACTCCCAGCAGCTGTCTCACCATCACACTTTCTACTACCAGCAACTGGCTCCCCATCACACTTTCTACTCCCAGCAGCTGGCTCCCCATCATACTTTCCACTCCCAGCAGCTGTCTCACCATCACACTTTCTACTCCCAGCAGCTGGCTCCCCATCACACTTTCCACTCCCAGCAGCTGTCTCACCATCCCTTACAATCCCAGCAGCTCCTATTTCTGTGGATTATCAACAAGATAATTTGTTCACCACAAGTGACCATTTTAATTCGAGGTTCGTAATGAATTAGATTCGCATTTAGCAATAAGAAAACGAATTTCTATAGTTGATAGTTATCTTCGAAAGTAAGTTACATAATATTATATAATATTGGGAAGGATTTTGTTAACCAATCTTGTTTCAAAATATTCCATATACAAATTACTATTTGTAACTCTATGATACAGTAAAATATTCCCAGTTGCCCTCAGACATGTTCTAAGTCTTATAAAAAAAACTTACTAGTAAAACAATTTGCATATTACTAAAGCAGATAAAATAAATGGAACAGTAATTACGAAGAAAAAACTCATTACCAAGGAAAATGAATAATGTTTTAAATGATACAGATAATTATTCTATACTTACAAAGAATCGCTTAGATTCTGTTAGGAGAAATTTAATAAAACAATAAAACTGCCATTGACAAAAAAAAGATGAATTAATTAAAACAATAATTTCCACTAATCCATCTTTCCTTATATATACTAAGTTTAAAAAGACACACTAAACCAAGTAAAGCAGCCAGAACTGTTATTAGCTCCATAGGTTCAGTTTCCTAAAATTTTTGGTTGGGAATATTTCTAAATTTCATGTTAAAAACAATATAGATTTAGTGGATAAATTAATCACATTGACTGATTTAAATGATTCCTTATTTACAAAAGTTCCAGTTGATGATTTATTGTGCTTCCTATCCGAAGAACTTGTTAATTACGATTTATCATTGCAAGTACCTACTATCATTAAACTTGTTAAACTTTGTATTGTTGATGCAACGTTTGTGTTTAATGACAAAATTTACACTCAGAAGTTTGGTATGGCAATTGGAAATCCTCTCTCACCTGTCCTTAGTAATTTGTATATGGAATTTTTTGAAAGAAAAATGCTTAGCAAAATCCTTCCCAATAAAGCTAAGTGGTATAGATATGTTGTTGATTTTTTAAGTCCTATGACTAAGAATATAGACACAAAGCATTTCTTTGTTAAACTAAATCTAGTTTATTTCATAAATTTAACTGTTGAATTTGAAGAAAATAATTCACTGCATTTTCTAGATGTTTTAATTATTAAGGGGAACCATGATTTTAAATTTATTATTTACAGAAAACCAACAATTAACTGTTATTATGTACACTATTATTCTTCATATCAAGATAAAGTATTTTCAACCCAGAGTTCATAGATGAAGAAATCTCGAAAATTTATGAAATAGCAAATGATCTAAAGTTCCCAAGAAACTTGTATGATAAATCTTTTAAAAATGCTAGAAATTCTTAAAGGTACAACCACCCTTTTTCAACTATAAATATGTTGATTCGCCCTTACCATGAAAACTTGCTTGATATGCCTTCCATTCTCAAGAATTCTAATATAAAAGTTGTATTTAAAAATCTTGTTGCAGTAAAAAACTTCTGATAAAAAATTCTCCCCACATTGCTGACAGTTGTTTCTACAAAATACCTTCTAAAATATGTGATAAAGTTGATTTTAAGCATCTAATTGATTTTCGAAATGCTTAGAAAGCTGTATCTATTAAGTCCATTGTCGAGAGGAATATAAAATAATCAAATCTCATAAAAATAGTTTTGAAAATATATCAGTATTGCTTTTGAGTTATACAAGTTGGATTCATTTATGATTAATAAAATTAGGAAAGAATTTAAGTAACATTAGACAAGATAAATTCTAAATTCTGGGGTAGAATATAAGGTGTGTTTCACGGATCATTGACTACCTTCTTACATTATTACAAAAAGCCATGTGTTGTGAGGTGGCTGCGAGTTCTTGTTAATTGACCAGTTTTACCTATTTGGCACGACACACACACGAAACACACACACACACACACACACACACACACACACACACACACACACACACACACACACACACACACACACACACACACGAACACGCGCACACACACACACACACACACACACACACACACGAACACACGCACACACACACGCGCACACACAATATATATATATATTTATATATATATATATATATATATATATATATATATATATATATATATATATATATTTCGGGGCCAAGAGCTCGGACTCGACCCCTGCAACCTCAACTAGGTGAGTACACACACACACACACACATGTGTGTGTGTGTGTGTGTGTGTGTGTGCCGAATATGTAAAACTGGTCAATTAGCAAGAACTCATTTAAAATTAAATCATTTCTGAAATTTTCTCTTATACGCTTAAAGATGTGTAAAAAATTTTAATTTTGCACCAAAAGAATCTTAGAAAACTTACCTAACCTTATTATAACAAGAGCAATTTATTTTAGCCTAACCCAACTAAATATATTTTAAATATGTTTACAATAATTTAGTACTAAACAAACACAATCAAATATATTTTTTTCGTTAGGTTCAGAATGATTTTGGCGAAATTATTGCATACACAAATTTTCACTTGTCCTATATGGCAAGATGAGCGTTGCTATTTAAGCCAAGATCGCAAGTTCTGCCTATTCGGCACGACATATATATATATATACATGTATATATATATATATATATATATATATATATATATATATATATATATATATATATATATACAGTGGTCCCTCGTTGTTCGTAATTAATCCGTTCCTGGAGCCGTTACTATAAACGAAATTTACGATTTACGAATCAATTTTCCCCATAAGAAATAATGTAAATACAATTAATCCGTTCCTGACACCCAGAAGTATTAAAACAAAAAAATTTTTAACATGAAATATGCATGTAGTACATAAACAATACAATGGGAAATGATGAATGAAACATTAACAGCATAACACTTACCTTTATTGGAGATTCTTCTTAGTGTATGGGAGACTGGAGGAGGAGAGAGAGTGGATTGTTTATAGTTTGGAAGGGGAATCCCCTTCCATCAACACCTCAGGTACCATTTGCTTTTCTGGGGTTGCTTCTCTTCTCTGTTTCTTAATGCCACTAGGACCACCTTGAGAGTCACTGGAGTCCTGTCTCACAAAATAACTGTGGAGAGAGCTCTGTTTCTGGCGTCTCTTTAACACTTCCCTAAAATGGCCCAAGACTTTGTCACTGTACATGTTGCCAACCTGGCTTGCAACAACCTTGTTAGGGTGATGTTTCTCCATAAAGCTTTCCATCTTACCCCACATAGTAAAAATCTCTTTAATTTCTGAAGAAGGCACCTTCTTCCATCTCTCTTCCTCCTCCTCTGCAGCAAGATTCTGAGCTGCGATGTGTTGCTCTTCCTGCTGAAGCTCTTGCAGCTCCTCAGTGGTGAGCTCTTCATTGTGGTCTTCCACCAATTCTTCCACATCCTCCAAACTCACATCCAACCCCATGGAACTCCCCAGTGCCACAATTGATTTTACAACAGACATAGGCTCATTAGGGTCAGTCCCAAATTCTTCAAAATCCCTCTTGTCGACACAATCTGGCCACAATTTTCTCCAGGCAGAGTTCAAAGTCCTGGTAGTCACTCCCTCCCAAGCCATACCTATAAGGGTTATGCAGTGGAGGATGCTGAAGTGTTCTCTCCAAAATTCCCTTAGGGTCAAGTGAGTGTCTGTGGTCACAGTCAAGCACCTGTGAAACATTGCTTTTGTGTAGAGTTTTTTAAAGTTTGCAATAACCTGCTGGTCCATGGGTTGGAGGAGAGGAGTGGTATTCGGGGGCAAGAACTTTACTGTGATGAACCCAAACTCCTCGAAAATTAGGTCATCCAAGTTTGGAGGATGAGCAGGTGCATTGTCCATTACTAGCAGGCACTTGAGATCCAATTTCTTTTCCAGGAGATACTCCTTCACACTAGGGCCAAACACTTCATTGAACCACTCGACGAAAATTTCCCTCGTGACCCATGCCTTACTATTAGATTTCCAAAACACACACAATTTACTCTTCATAACATTGTTTTTCCTGAACACTCTGGGATTTTCAGAATGGTACACTAGTAATGGCTTCACTTTGAAATCCCCGCTAGCATTAGCACAGAACATTAACGTCAGCCTGTCTTTCATAGGCTTGTGTCCTGGCATTGCCTTTTCCTCTTGTGTAATGAAGGTCCTCTTTGGCATTTTCTTCCAAAAGAGGCCTGTTTCGTCACAATTGAACACTTGTTCAGGTTTCAGTCCTTCAGCCTCTATGTACTCCTGGAATTCATGCACATATTTTTCAGCCGCCTTGTGGTCCGAACTGGCAGCCTCACCATGCCTTACCACACTGTGTATGCCAGTACGGTTCTTAAATCTCTCAAACCAGCCTTTGCTGGCCTTAAATTCACTCACTTCACCACTATTTGCAGGCAATTTCTTTACCAAATCTCCAGCAACTGCGTGACGCCTTAGCACAAATAAACGAAGTCATAAGAGTATCTCCTGTTAATTAAACCATACCCCCGGCCGGGATTGAACCCGCGGTCATAGTCTCAAAACTCCAGTCCGTCGCGTTAGCCACTAGACCAGCTAACCACAATAAGATTCATCCAACTAGGTATATTTCTACACCATAGGAAGGTTAGCACAGGCACCTCTGTGACCACAAATGCAAGTTTTTACAGACGAATCTCCAGCTAGCGTGGCCGTGACGAACTCTAGCTCAAGTCCCTTCACTGCCGTCAACATGACTCAAGAAATCGTAATGACACGATTGCAAATAAACCATACCCCCGGCCGGGATTGAACCCGCGGTCATAGACCTAGTTGGATGAATCTTATTGTGGCTAGCTGGTCTAGTGGCTAACGCGACGGGCTGGAGTTTTGAGACTCTATGACCGCGGGTTCAATCCCGGCCGGGGGTATGGTTTATTTGCAATCGTGTCATTACGATTTCTTGAGTCATGTTGACGGCAGTGAAGGGACTTGAGCTAGAGTTCGTCACGGCCACGCTAGCTGGAGATTCGTCTGTAAAAACTTGCATTTGTGGTCACAGAGGTGCCTGTGCTAACCTTCCTATGGTGTAGAAATATACCTAGTTGGATGAATCTTATTGTGGCTAGCTGGTCTAGTGGCTAACGCGACGGGCTGGAGTTTTGAGACTCTATGACCGCGGGTTCAATCCCGGCCGGGGGTATGGTTTATTTGCAATCGTGTCATTACGATTTCTTGAGTCATCTCCTGTTAATTGTTTCTCATTTATCCACACCAATAATAACTTCTCAACCTCTTCCAGTACTAGTGATCTCATTTTTGTCAGCATAGTTACTCCCTTTGCAACAACAGCATCCTTTATTTAATTTTTCTTGGCCACTATGGAACATAAGGTTGTGTAGGGTTTCTTATACATCCTGGACAGTTCGGCCACACTTGTACCACTCATATTGTTCAATGATGGTTTTCTTAAATTCAATCGTATTTCTCACCTTCTTTACCACAGGCTTGGCACTAGGAGCTTTCTTTGGAGCCATGGTAGCTTATTTAGTACTTGCAAGCACTAAAATAAATGGAATATTATGAAATATTTCGCTGGAGCACGTGAGGGGATCTTCACTCACTAGTAAACAATGCCAGACTGGCTGCCGCCCTGGCTCACGCAGTGGGTAGGTGTCCAGGACGAACTACGACTCGCGAGTCAACCTATGAAAAGCTATGAAAAGCGAGTCCATGTTTATACGAAAATACCTCTATGATTGGCGAATTTTACGATTGCCGGGAACTACGAAAAGCGGGGGACCACTGTATATATATATATATATATATATATATGTATAATATATATTTATATATATACAGTATATATATATACACAAGCGCTTTCGTGACTACTCACATTATATAGCTTCAGTGGATGCTTTACTTTCATAGTTCCTTGATAATGTGAGTAGTCACGAAAGCGCTTGGAATTTCTCTATTCTTTCAGAGTGGTTGTTTTGCATATATATATATATATATATATATATATATATATATATATATATATATATATATATATATATATATATATATATATATATATATAAAAGAAGAACGAACATAACGAAGGAACACTGCAACAGGCCTACTGGCCCATGCGAGGCAGGTCCAAGTCTCCTACCGGCTTAAGCCAATGCGCCCAACCCAGTCAGGTCAGGTCACATTGACTTAAGGGAGGAACACGGCAACCGACCTGGTAGCACAAGCTATCAGGTCCAACTCACACCCACCCACATCCACTCATGTATTTATCCAACCCATTTTTAAAGCTACACAACGTTCTGGCCTCTATCACTGTACTTGGGAGTTTGTTCCACTCATCCACAACTCTATTACCAAACCAGTACTTTCCTATATCCTTCCTGAATCTGAATTTTTCCAACTTAAAACCATTGCTGCGAGTCCTGTCTAGGCTAGATATTTTCAGCACACTATTTACATCCCCTTTATTTATTCCTGTCTTCCATTTATACACCTCAATCATATCCCCCCTAATTCTACGTCTTTCTAGAGAGTGCAGATTCAGGGCCCTTAGTCTATCCTCATAGGGAAGGTTTCTGATACATGGGATCAACTTTGTCATCCTCCTTTATACATTTTCCAGAGCATTTATATCCATTCTGTAATACGGTGACCAAAACTGTGCAGCATAATCTAAATGAGGCCTAACCAAGGATGTATAGAGTTGAAGAACAACCTGAGGACTCCTATTATTTATGCTTCTTGATATGAAGCCAAGGATTCTATTAGCTTTATTGCGAACACTTATGCACTGTTGTCTTGGTTTCAGATTACTGCTAACCAGAACTCCTAAATCTTTTTCGCAATCCGTAATATGAAGATTTACATTATTTAGTTTATATGTGGCATGGTTATTGCCCTGTCCAACATTTAGAACTTTGCATTTGTCTATATTAAACTGCATCTGCCACTTCTCCGACCACTGCATCAGTCTATTCAAATCTTCCTGGAGTGCTTTAATGTCCTCGTCAGAATGAATTCGACGGCCTATTTTGGTGTCATCGGCAAACTTGCTGATGTCGCTTTTTATGCCATCATCTATGTCGTTTATGTAGATTGTGAACAGCAGGGGGCCCAACACTGACCCCTGTGGAACACCGCTCGTGACGCTTCCCCACTCTGATTTTTCCCCATTTATGCAAACTCTCTGCTGCCTATTTGTCAACCATGCCTCTATCCAGGAAAAAAATTCTCCTCCTATTCTATGTGCCTTAATTTTCCTCAATAGTCTCTGATGTGGGACCCTGTCAAAAGCCTTACTGAAGTCCATATACACAATAAATTCGTAAGGCAGGAACGCCCCTTTGTAAAACCATGCTGAGATTCGTTGATTAATTTATGCTTTTCAAGGTGGCTACAAACTACCTCGGCAATTATTGACTCCATAAACTTTCCCACTATGGAGGTTAGGCTTAATTGTCAATAGTTCGTTGCAAAACAACCACTGTGAAAGAATAGAGAAATTCCAAGCGCACTCGTGACTACTCACATTATCAAGGAACAATAAAAGTAATGCATCAAAGGAAGGCATATAAAGGGTCTAGGCCACACCTCACTATCACATCCCACAGCAAAGCAACACCTGACGAGTGACTCATAAGAATGGGAACACTGCAGCAGGCCCGCTGGCCCAACAAGACAGGTCGTTCACACAACCCACCAACAAACTATTCTACACAGGAATTAAGAATTTTAAAATTTATTATTTGTCCAATGTATTATTAAATTCTTCCCAAATTCTATTAATTATAAATGGATCTAATTTATATAAACCAAAGGAAATATTCATATTATTGTCAAAACTGCTTTTTATGAAACAAGATTCAATTACATTCCTGTCGACCATGGACTTGCTTGATACTACTTTCTCAACTTTTTGAAAATCAATTTGATGGTTAAAATCTCTCGCATGAAAAAATAGAGCATTGGAATCTTGTCCAGTTCTAATGCTATATTTATGTTGTTTTAATCTTAGTTCGAGACTTCTACCAGTTTGATCCTAATAAACTTAATCGAAAATTTTACAAGGAATCTTATAGACACATCCGTCAGCATTTTGGGTGGAATTCTTAATCAAAACTTTTTTTTACTGGTTCAAGATTTTTAAATACAACTTTGATATTAAAAGTCTTAAGAAGAGAAGGCATATCAGCCAACTTTTTATGGTAAAGGAGAAACAGCATATTTTTAATTGAATTAAGCTGGTTGTCCCTTTTTGGATTGTAAAAAGTGCTTCTAGCAATTTTAAAAGATTTATCAATTATGTTTCTTGGGTATTTCAAATCATTATCTATTTCATAAATTTTGGATATTTCCTCATCTATGAACTCTGGACTACAAATACGTAAACTCATGATTGGAATAATAGTCAGTGAATGACGACACATTTGTTGGCTTCCTCTAAAATATAAATTGAAATCTGTCAATATGACAGATTAACATATTTAGGAAAGGTAGATTGTTGTCTATTTCATGCTCCATTGTGAACTTAACGGAAGGTTTTAGACCATTGAGTATAGGTAGGAACTCATCAGTATTGTGATCCCTAGGTCATAGGCAAAGAACATCGTTCACATATCGAAATCAGAAGGAAAACCAAGGCGATATAAGAAGCTGTCAGGAGAGGAAATTTAAGAGTCAAGGAACTGAGGACCACAGATGAGGATCACTTTTCTTGACAGAAGGAAAATGATTAGAGGAACAGTGAATGTATATCTCACAGAGCACTTGTTTAAAAAGGTCCTCGGATGTGACTGCTACATTAATATTGATGCTAATTACTTCTCTCAAAATGTAGGTGGCTATATAGTATATTATTAAGTGGATGAACCATGAGCCACGAAAGATAAAGGTATAAAATACGGACATGATTGCAAAATGATTCATGAATACCGTGTCATGTGAGCTTCACTGGTTTAGAAAGACACGTAAGCAAACACTATAACATATTTATTAGAAAACGTTTCGGTCCTGGGACCTTGATCACTTCTAACATACAGAGGTAGAAAGACATTATATATATAGGCGGAGAGTGAGATGTGACGCACGTGACCTGAGGAATGTCATAAGAACATAAGAATGGAGGAACACTGCAGAAGGCCTACTGGCCCATGCGAGGCAGGTCCTTATCAAAACAACCTCTGCCTATGATGAGGACGGGTAGACGATGAAATCATGTGATTCCTGTGTTGTTGGGTTGGTGCTGCTTAAGTATCATGTATGCCAATGTTTTTGAAATTTTGTAGTTTCCAGTGTTGCGTTCTATAGTGTCGGTGACGGTGATTAGTGAGGCTTCTAGGCACCGTCGGCGTCTGAGGTCTGGTTCGGTGAGAACGAGTTGTGCCTCATTCCAGTTCATCAAATGCCCCGTGGAGTCTCTGTGGAGGACACAGGCGTACCTTACATCGTCTCTGTTAGAGGCATTTCGATGCTCATTCAGGCGGACTGCAAGATCTCTGCCTGTCTCGCCTACATATTTCTTGGGACAGAACCCACAGGGGATAGTGTAGACGCCTGCTGTAGAAGTTAGAGGTGTGGGGCTGCGTTTCGTAGTGAGGTCTTTGATAGATGATGTGTTTATGGTGGAAACGTTGATGTTACTCATAGCAAGTGCCCGGCGAGTATTCGTGGCAACATCACCACATGGGAGTACTATGAACTGCTTAGGGGGCTGTTCCATGGGCGGTTTGTTGAGAATAGCTTGTGCCTTAAGTCTGCAATCTCGGATGAAGAAAGATGGGAACTGAAGACGTGTAAAGGCTTGTGTTATGTAAGTGCATTCTTCTTCTAGAAAACAAGGGCTGGAGATGCGAAGAGCTCTCAAGAAGAAGCCAATGAGGACTCCTCTCTTAGTGCGGGTGTCTTGGTGTGAATAAAAGTGTATAAGATCGTCCTTGTTGGTAGGTTTTCTATACACTTTGAAGAGAAGTTTGTCACTGTCGGGAGATCTGCACAGTAGAACGTCAAACGTTTTCTAATAAATATGTTATAGTGTTTGCTTACGTGTCTTTCTTAACCAACTTGTCGGTATTTATTACCAAGGTTTATACCGAGCTTCACTGGCGACGATTCACTTAATAAGCGTTTCTCTTATGAACGTAGTGTACGTGAGGTGTAAGACAGGTAGTGCACCTGAGGTGTAAGACATGTAGTTCACTTGAGGTGTAAGACAAGAAACACGCATGATTTGCAAGACAGGGAGTGCACGTGAGGTGTAAGGCAGGTAGTGCACGTGAGGTGTAAGACAGGGAGGGCACGTGAAGTGTAAGACAGGGAGTGCACGTGAGGTGTAAGACAGGGAGTGCACGTGAGGTGTAAGGCAGGTAGTGCACGTGAAGTGTAAGACAGGAAGTGCACGTGAGGTGTAAGGCAGGTAGTGCACGTGAGGTGTAAGACAGGGAGTGCACGTGAGGTGTAAGACGGAGTACACGGGAGTTGTTAGACTGGGAGTGCTCGTGAGGTTTAAGACAAGGAGTGCACGTGAGGAGTAAGACAGGGAGTGCACGTGAGGTGTAAGGCAGGTAGTGCACGTGAGGTGTAAGGCAGGTAGTGCACGTGAGGTGTAAGGCAGGTAGTGCACGTGAGGTGTAAGGCAGGTAGTGCTCGTGAGGTGTAAGGCAGGTAGTGCACGTGAGGTGTAAGGTAGTGCTCGTTGGGTGTAAGACAGGGAGTGCACGTGAAGTGTAAGACAGGTAGTGCACGTGAGGTGTAAGGCAGGTAGTGCACGGGAAGTGTGAGACAGGTAGTGCACGTGATGTGTAAGGCAGGTAGTGCACGTGAGGTGTAAGTCAGGTAGTGCACGTGAGGTGTAAGACAGGGAGTGCACTTGAGGTGTAAGTCAGGTAGTGCACGTGAGGTGTAAGACAGGGAGTGCACGTGAGGTGTAAAACAGGGAGTGCACGTGAGGTGTAAGACAAGGAGTGCACGTGAGGTGTAAGACAGGGAATGCACGTAAGATGTAAGACTGGGAGTGTACTGGAGGTGTAAGACAAGGAGTGCACGTGAGGTGTAAGACAAGGAGTGCACGTGAGGTGTAAGACAAGGAGTGCACGTGAGGTGTAAGACTGGGAGTGCGCGTGAGGAGCGCACGTGTGAAGAATAAGACAAATTTGCTCTGATCAATGCAGATGAGCCAGGTCTGCTGGTCGGTTGCAGAGTTGATCTGATCAATGCAATGGAGAAGCTGATGATTGAAGTGAGGCGGTGATGGCTACTTCGAATTTGTTGTAGAAAATTATTGAGACATGATTAACAATGAACCTATAAGTGGGAAAACTAATTTTCTATAGGTGGTTTCTTGTCTGAGTTCATGTCACGTGCACCGTGTCTGCTGTCAGTATCTAGGGTGAGTTCATGTCACGTGCACGGTGTCTGCTGTTCGTATCTAGGGAAGTGAAATTAGGAAAACACTAAAGTTAAAAAAAAAAACTTTCCTCCTTAAAAATTTTACTGATGTAGACACAATAAGCACTTCGGAAGAAGACTATGATGAGCTCTCACTTAGTCCTGGCAACTTTTTGTGAGTGAAAGTGAAGGACGTTATGCTGGTTTATAGTAGACTTTGAAACGTAGTTCATAATCAGATTTGCAAAACAAAACAATGAAGAAAGGTAAGTGCTGCTGACTTCCTCTTTGAGTGTAAATTTAATGGAGAAGTTCTATCTGGTTTAGCCAGTGTTACAGGGTAGGAACGTCGACTCATCTAGACGAGTATCTGTAGACATAGCGAAGCCATGTGACCGGGAAGGGATTGATGTTGGAAAAATTATTCAGCGTTCAGTTGTTCCATTTTATAGTTCGCCAACATAGCACTAAACTGAGAATTCAGAAGTTAAAAGTTTATATCCAACACATGGGTCACTGAGTTCTATAAAGTCTCGGGCAGAAACGAGTACGTTGAAGTTGCCAGTCTTCTGGTGCAGGATGTTGATGGTCTGTCAAGTGGATATATATAGCACTCCCAGACAATACTGATGGACGTGCCACTTATCTTATTTTCAATAAATCACAACTACCAACGTTTAACAGATAATCAGATTCAGCTCAGCAAAGACAATATAATGAGATATTGAAAAGCCGGACATTATGCTTGAAATATTGCTCATCTAAGATTAATATCTCAACATACTTCTTTGCTGTGATCTGTTTGCTGTGATCTTGTTGCATATATATATATATATATATATATGTGTATGTATATGTATATATATATATATATATATATATATATATATATATATATATATATATATATATATATATATATATATATATATATATATATATATATATATATATGGGAAGTACAGTGCCTGCACTCTGAAGGAGGGGTGTTAATGTTGCAGTTTAAAAACTGTAGTGTAAAGCACCCTTCTGGCAAGACAGTGATGGAGTGAATGATGGTGAAAGTTTTTCTTTTTCGGGCCACCCTGCCTTGGTGGGAATCGGCCAGTGTGATAATAAAAAAAAAAAAAACTTCTCAAATTCGCCAAAGGCACACGGAAGCCCCAAACAAGGTCTTCACTGTATTGTTGAAAAACAGTCAGCAAGACATTAACTTCTAGGAAGGTTACTCAAAGAAATCATCACCATTGCCCTCTCCTGACCTTGCTTTCCACACGTTTCTCACCTTACATAATCGCTCTCTAAATCTTAACAGAAGACGTTAGCATCAGCGTCCATAACAAGGTTGTCCGGCCATCCTTAACACAACTGACTCCCAATTCAAAATAAACACTTTCCTTCGCCAATCACACCACATCTTGAAATTTCTAAGGAAAGAAAGAAGTTATTTCTCACATTCCCTAGCAAGCTCAGACTCACTAGGATTTTCTGTCTCACAAATCAGTAATCCCACTAAGAACAATCTCCTCTGGAATTGATGGCGTCCCCCACTTAACTATATATATATATATATATATATATATATATATATATATATATATATATATATATATATATATATATATATATATATATATATGCAATAAGATCACAGTAAACAGGTGATTTCAGAATATGCAAAACAACCACTCTGAAAGAATAGAGAAATTCCAAGCGCTTTCGTGACTACTCACATTATCAAGGAACTATGAAAGTAAAGCATCCAAGGAAGCTATATAAGGGGTCTGGCCAGCACCTCACTATCAGATCCCACAACGGTTAAACACCTGACGCGCGCCGACCCAACTTGGATAGGTCCTTTGCACAACTCACCCACAAACTATTCTACCCAAGAAAATTTAAAATTATTATTTGTCCAGTGTATTATTAAATTCTTCCCAAATTCTATTAATTATAAATGGATCTAATTTATATAAACCAAAGGAAATATTCATATTATTGTCAAAACTGCTTTTTATGAAACAAGATTCAATTATATTCCTGTCGACCATGGACTTGCTTGATACTACTTTCTCAACTTTTTGAAAATCAATTGGATGGTTAAAATCTCTTACATGAATAAATAGAGCATTGGAATCTTGTCCAGTTCTAATGCTATATTTATGTTGTTTTAATCTTAGTTCGAGATTTTTACCAGTTTGACCGTAATAAACTTTATCGCAAATTTTACAAGGAATCTTATAGACACATCCATCAGCATTTTGGGGGGAATTCTTTATCAAAAGTTTTTTTTACTGTATCAAGATTTTTGAATACAACTTTAATATTAAAAGTCTTAAGAAGAGAAGGCATATCAACCAAGTTTTCATGGTAAGGGAGAACCAACATATTTTTAGTTGAATAAGGCTGGTTGTCCCTTTTTGGATTGTAAAAAGTATTTCTAGCAACTTTAAAAGATTTATCAATTACATTTCTTGGGTATTTTAAATCATTATCATTATTTTAAATCATATCCAAAATTTATGAAATAGGTAATGATTTAAAATACCCAAGAAATGTAATTGATAAATCTTTTAAAGTTGCTAGAAATACTTTTTACAATCCAAAAAGGGACAACCAGCCTTATTCAACTAAAAATATGTTGGTTCTCCCTTACCATGAAAACTTGGTTGATATGCCTTCTCTTCTTAAGACTTTTAATATTAAAGTTGTATTCAAAAATCTTGATACAGTAAAAAAACTTTTGATAAAGAATTCCCCCCAAAATGCTGATGGATGTGTCTATAAGATTCCTTGTAAAATTTGCGATAAAGTTTATTACGGTCAAACTGGTAAAAATCTCGAACTAAGATTAAAACAACATAAATATAGCATTAGAACTGGACAAGATTCCAATGCTCTATTTATTCATGTAAGAGATTTTAACCATCCAATTGATTTTCAAAAAGTTGAGAAAGTAGTATCAAGCAAGTCCATGGTCGACAGGAATATAATTGAATCTTGTTTCATAAAAAGCAGTTTTGACAATAATATGAATATTTCCTTTGGTTTATATAAATTAGATCCATTTATAATTAATAGAATTTGGGAAGAATTTAATAATACACTGGACAAATAATTTTTAAATTTTCTTGGGTAGAATAGTTTGTGGGGTGAGTTGTGCAAAGGACCTATCCAAGTTGGGTCGGCGCGCGTCAGGTGTTTAACCGTTGTGGGATCTGATAGTGAGGTGCTGGCCAGACCCCTTATATAGCTTCCTTGGATGCTTTACTTTCATAGTTCCTTGATAATGTGAGTAGTCACGAAAGCGCTTGGAATTTCTCTATTCTTTCAGAGTGGTTGTTTTGCATATATATATATATATATATATATATATATATATATATATATATATATATATATATATATATATATATATATATATATATATATTTCTTGCTAATTGACCAGTTTTACCTATTCGGCACGACATATATATATATATATATATATATATATATATATATATATATATATATATATATATATATATATATATATATATATATATATATATAGACGAACTTTATCAAGAACTTAAGTGCCTTTATAGGCCTATTGTTACTAACCATGCAAGATACTAACACAAAAGCAGTCAACAGACCAGGCAAGATAATGAGAAATTAAGTACACACAAGATGGAAGCTTTTCTCGAGCAACCATATTTTCATTACCAGATTTATTTATAAGTGTACACAATATATAGTGTTTTTAACAAATACGATAATGTGAATGAGTTTGGCAAGAGAGATACAGCACATGTGTGACTACTATCACTTGCTTTAGACACCCAAACATAAGACAGACTATTATACTGTTAACTGCTCGAAGACTGTGAATTAAACTCCCGGGCTACCACTACAAGCAAGTTAGCTATCACTTGGGCATACCCACATTGACCTCATCGCTCTCGGGCCGTGAGGTTGTGCTACGCCTTGTTCCTGCATTAGTCACTCAACCTTGGTGGAGGACGGACATTGGCGGTTGAGCTAGCACCTGTTGCTAGCACTGAGAGATTTTCACAAGATGGCGCAGGCTATCAGGCGGAGAATGAACACTGTGTGTACTAAGGAGTTGAAAGGAACGGTTTATCATACCAATGCTTCTGTTATGCTGCCTGCAATACTACGAGATACCTACTGCATCAACAACGACGATCTGTATGGAATTGCCTTAAACGGAGCTACAAGGATCTTTGTGAAATTCGTGACGGCTGCGACATATGACAAAATGGTGGAAAAAATACCTAGACGTGTGTATGAAGGTTAATCCTGGTTTAGAAGTACGACTGAGGGACGTATCCAAGTATTATACTTGGGTAAAGTTACGGAATGTCCCATTTGAAGCGGATGAAGAAGATATAAAAGCAACTTTCGCAGAGTATGGTGTTATACATCAGGCATCAGTTGGAAGGTGGTCTGATGGTATGTATGCTGGACTGCGTGAGGGATCCTTTACCCTCAAGATGTCTTTGCGCAAATCTATACCATCATATGTGACATTGAGTAGTCAAGTTACGGCTGAAATAGACACTGTTATACAAGAATTCTTGGATGATCAGAATGAGGACGGGACACTAAGCATAGTGTCGGATGGGAAACTTATAGGTGAGGGTGGAATTCAAGAGGTGGGTAATGTGGGTGATGGGGATATGCAATCACAGAGGATTAGTGAGGCTGTGGTTGAAGTCCACAATGTGGAATGTGAAGATGAGGGAATGCACATAGTAGAGGCATCACGTAAGAGAGAGGCAGGGGCTTCTGATAGTGATGATGTCCTCACACCAGCGCAACGATCTGGAAAGAAACTCTCAGTGGATGTGCCAAAAAAAGTAACAGGGGGAAGAAGGGGCAGGGGAAAGGTGAGGCAAAGAAAGGACATTGTGAAAAGAATGTTGTGCAAAAACGTAAGGAAACGCAAGGATATCGGTCGATTGGTAAGCCCCCGAGAGCATTTTTAAGTGTCTAACATTAAATGTTAATGGCCTAAGGGCTGATGTAAAGCGTAAGATCTTTAGTGATTTTTTAAAGAGACTTGGAATACAAGTAACATTTTTACAAGAGCATAATTTTAGGTATGGAAGGGATTTGTTGGTAGATGGATATAAAGTTTATGCTGGGTATACTGGGAAGCTTAAGGGAGGTGCTGCTGTATTAATAGCTGAGACCAGTCCTTTCCAATTGTTACATTGGGAAGAAGGGGGAGATGGGAGAGTAGCGAGGGTGGATGGGACATGGGGTGGGGTTCGTGTGTGTTTTGTGAGTGTATACATGCCGGCGGACAATAATAGACGTGTTAAAGAGGATTTTGTATGGGACACACTAATTTATCATATGCGGGGGTTACCTGTTTATTCATTATTTGGAGGGGATTGGAATAGTGTGATACGTAGAAAAGATGTGGGGTGCAGTGTGTGTTTTGGGGATCCTACGGGATGTTTTAGGGGGAGCAGGCTTAGCGGATGTAGTGAGGGGGAAGGGGTGGAACGTGGAGCATACTTATTTGAGGAGAGGATATGCAGCACGACTAGATCTTATTTATGCTTCTCCCGGGTTACAGGTTGCTAACACGGAAACTATAAACGTTGTGTTTTCAGATCATAGAGGAGTGGTCGTGGGTGTGGGGTGGGGAGGTTTACCAAAGCTTCACATGAGTTATTGGAAACTTAATGTTAGATTGTTAGATGAGCTGGAGGACGGTGTTAGTTTTGTTGAGTGGTGGACAAATGAGTGGACCAAGGGGAGAAAGGGAGGTGATATACTACGATGGTGGTTGGAATATGCTAAACCAGGAATCAAAAAATTTTATATGAGGAAAGGAAAGGAGGTAAGCCAATGGAAATATGGCTTATAGAGATATTTGGAAGGGCAGTTGAAACAGTGTTATGAAGGTTTTAGTGGGGTTTATCCAGTACAAGAGCTTGAGAGCATCAAAGCGCAATTGATGGAAATGCAGAATGCAAGATTTGATGGTGAGAGATTGAGAGGTGGATTGGAAGACGTTTTATTGGGAGATAAGCCATCCGCCTGTGTATTGCGGCGATTAACGACACTACAGAGGATAATGACTATGATGAAGTTGGACGTACATACGGATGTGGGAGGGTATACGATGGGACAAAGGTTAGTAACTACGGAAAGTATGAGTGGTTATGCTGATAAGTGGGTTGAGATATATATGAGAGGGGGAAACAGAAAGATAGGAGATCTGAAGATTTTAGAGAAGAGGATACGGAGGAGCCTAGAGTCAGCAGATAGAGCGGTGATAGAGGGGCCTATAGATGAAGAGGAAGTGTGGACGGCTTTAAAAGGGATGAGTGTCGGGAAAGCACCTGGGATAGATGGAATCCCAAATGAATTTTATTTGAGCAACTGGGATGTCATGAAGGAATTCTTGGTGCAGTTGGTGAATGTAATGAAGGATAAGGGAAGCATGAGTCTAACACAAAGGACAGGTGTAGTAGTTATGGTTGCATAGGGGGAAGTACAGAATAGCATCCTAGATTATAGAGGTTTATCATTAATGTGCGGGGATTATAAATTGTTTGCCAAGGTTTTAGGTAATAGGTTGCGTAAAGTAATTGGGAAGGTTATAGTTATGGGACAGATGGTTGTGCCAGGGCGAACAATGTTTAGTGGGCATGGGAGGATAAAGGATTATATAGAGGAGCGTAGGATGGACGGCGAAGGCGTTCTTGCTTTGGATTGGAAGGTGGCTTATGATTGTGTAGAGAGAGAGACATTATGGATGGTTATGAGGAGGATGGGTTTCGGTGAGGAAATTGTGCAGTGGGCGGAAACTTTATATAGAGGTGCAGAAATACGAGTGCAAATAAATGGAAGGGTGGGGAAGACGGTTAGTATGGGTAGGGGGCCGAGGCAGGGATGCCCCATGTCTCAGATACTATTTGCATGTCTGCAAGACCCATTATATAGGTTGATAACTGTAGGAGTAAGTGAGGGGGGTTAAGACATAGGGGTGCTACGGGTATAGTTGTCCCTTCACTGCCGTCAACATGACTTAAGAAATCGTAATGACACGATTGCAAATAAACCATACCCCCGGCCGGGATTGAACCTAGTTGGATGAATCTTATTGTGGCTGGCTGGTCTAGTGGCTAGCGCGACGGGCTGGAGTTTTGAGACTCTATGACCGCGGGTTCAATCCCGGCCGGGGGTATGGTTTATTTGCAATCGTGTCATTACGATTTCTTAAGTCAAGTCAATGCTGCAGACTTTTGGACTACCCATGGGTTCGCCACTCAGTGCAGTCCTGGCGAACCTATACATGGAACATCTAGAAGCCGAACGTTTCTCCACCATTATTCCTTCGTCTGTCACCTGGCTCCGTTATGTTGACGACATTCTCCTCATAACTCCTAAACGCTTCAACGTTCAAGCTCTCCAAGACAAGCTCAACCAGGTCGAGCCTTCAATCCAGTTCACACTTGAAGAAGAAGTCGACAACACTCTTCCTTTCCTTGATGTCCTGCTCTGCAAAGCTGACCATGAACATCGTTTTAAAGTCTATCGAAAACCCACCAACCAAAACGATCTCCACTTCTACTCTCACCACGACACCAAAACCAAACGTGGTGTAATTATAGGCTTCTTCCTGCGTGCACTCAGAATCTGCAGCAACGAGTTCCTTGAGGAAGAATGCACTATAATTGAACAAATATTTTCTAAACTCCACTATCCTCGTCACTTCATCAGAGACTGCAGACGGCGGGCATTAAACATCTTCAACACACCCAGAGAAGACACTGCCGAGAAGAGATACATAGTCCTTCCCACCAACTCCATTACCAAACATGTTTCCAACATCTTTGCCAAAACATCATTCCAAGTATCTACCTCCACAACCACGACCATCAAGGACATCACCAGTAGTAGACAGGACAAGCCTCCATCCTCTGCAGGGGTATACATAATCCCTTGTAATGACTGCAACAAGTTATACGTGGGCGAAACATCAAGGGACCTCCAAACACGTATTTCAGAACACCAATACGCAAGCAGGTCTGACGACACAAGGAATGCCTGCGTACAACACCGTAATTCACACAACCACTTGATAAACTACAGAAACTCAAGACTTATCGCCACAGAAGACAACACTCAATACCGAAGAATCCTGGAATCATCACTTATTTCTATATCCGACAACTTCAACCAGAATAGTGGCTTCTATAACATAGCTGAACCACTTGCCAAGAAACTTCTTCATCGCTATCCCACATAAGAACACTGTAGAAGGTCTGCTCACAAACTTATCCAATCTCCTTTCCAAGCTACCCAAGTTTTTAGACTCTATAACCCCACTCGGTACATCATCAGATGCAGCATTCTTCACCTGACCTCAGCATTCTGAACCGGACTATAAATACTCGCGTTCTTTCCACCCCAGGTAGTTCTGTTTGTGACTTGAAAAAGCCCACTGTGTGGGCGAAACGTAGTCAATAAAGGATCACATTATACTGCATTTGTGTTTATATTTCCATTGTGTCGGTATTTTATACCATTTATTTCCAGGTATGAGTGTTAATAGTGAAAAGTCGAAATTACTGGAGGTTGGGTCATGGGTGGGAGGGGAACTGGGAAATAAGTATGGATGGCAGGTCGTAAAGCAGATAAAAATTTGTGGAGTTTTGTACAGAGGGGCAGCGCAGGGGGCTAGAGAGGCAAATTCTAAAAGGGTAGTGTAAAGGGTCTTGCTTAGGTTAGGGGGAATAAGAACGAGTGGTTTGACTATACAACAGAGAGTCATTGTAGTTAATACACTCATTTATCCTAAATTGTGGCACGTGGCTGTGGTGTATCCCTTGATGGCGAAAGATGTGCGGCAAGCGCAAAGGAAAGTACTGAATTTTATATGGGGATATGGTTGTCATTGGCTGAGGCAGATGGTTGTAATGACACCGCTGGCGAAGGGGGGTTTAGGTTTAATTCCTTTGGGTAGCAGACTGAAGAGCATGTACGTGAAGCATTGTTATCTGAGATTGGGTGGGGAACGTGGTGTCAGAGTGAGGGATGTGATGGAAGATGTTAGGCGGTGGTGGGGGGATAGGGACTTAGAGGAGTGTATGAGTATGTTGAGATACTTATTACAAGTAAGAAATCCGGGAAATGTAAAGGCGTGTGTTTTGGGGAGGTTGGAAAGGTGTCAAGAGGTGTTGGAAGGGGAGACTGTTTTTCCATTATATAATTGGACACGAATCTGGGGAGTATTCAGTAAGTTACGGTTGAAGTCAAGGGTGAGGGAAACTATGTATAGGTTTTTACATGGGATTTTGCCAACTAAAGTACGACTGTATCAGATGGGAATTTTGCAGTCTCAATGTTGTGTTTTGTGTGTGGGGGGGGGGGAAACAGCATATCATGTGGTGTATTTCTGTGAGCATATCGAGAGGGCACGTCTATGGTTTCGCAGAGTCTTCGATATGGTGGGTGGGAGTGGGTTAGTGGTATTAAGGGCACTGAGTTTGGTTATAGAGGGAGTGGGAGATAGTGTGAGGAGGGCCGTCATGTATTTAGTGGCAGATTATATCTATATATCGTGGGCGATGAGGGAGGTGGGGGGGGGAGGAACGAACAAGGGCTTTAGCAGGACATTTCTATAAAACAAAGTGTATAAATGAGGTAGTGTATGGACGTAGATGGGCTATAGATTTTCCGGCATCGTATAGAGGTATGACTGTGAGAGGGTTGCGCGATTTAGTGTTGTAATGGTTGGGTGGACTGGTCTCTGCATAAAAAGGGGGGGAGAATGAATTACATTCGTCGCATGGGGATGCGACGAGGCTTAATAAATTAATTCGGTATTTTTATAATCTTATGTAAGTTAATGGGCATGTATGACACTGATATAATTCCTGTGAATATAAATTTTCATGTCGTGTAATATTATATATCAATTTTTGTACATATGAGAATATGTAATATGTGAGTCCGTGACTATATCATGTGTAATGTTCTCATGGATGAAGACATTCATAATTATATAAATGATTTTTAGTTAGTCATAATACTAAGTTCAATCTTATGTTCTTTTTTCTAAATATTATCTGTCATGTTGGCATAATCTATGATTCTTATACTAAAGAGGAATTTTTTTTTTATTGTCAGCAAGATACTATGTTCAAGATTTAAATCATATTGGTTATTAGTTTCTGTGTTCAGTGAACAATGTTATGATCTGGGGTGGCTGGGGGGGAGTTGTGGGGGGGTTGTGGGGGGGTTGGGGGGTTGGGGTTACTGCTCAAACATATTTTATTACATGTACTTAATTAATGTGTATATTGCTGATAGGAAGGGGTAATTGAGAATTGTTTTTAATTAGTATTGCTTGCACAGTTTTCCTTAGTTTTTGTATAAAGACATTTTACATGTATCAGGTGTGTGTAGTGTACTAAGTCACATATTATTGTAACTTGAAATGATTTGTTGTTAGGTAAGACACATATGCAACAGTTAGACAACTTTATTCCGAAACGTTTCGCCTACACAGTAGGCTTCTTCAGTCGAATACAGAAAGTAGGCAGGAACAGTCTCCGCACTGTCGCTTGATCTTCAGATAGTTCCTGACTATGGAACTGAACTTCTCCAGGCCGAGGGACTGACAACCTCAAATTCTACGACTTTAAGGGTGATGGACTGATTACATCGTCTTCACATCTCTACTGTTCCTGCCTACTTTCTGTATTCGACTGAAGAAGCCTACTGTGTAGGCGAAACGTTTCGGAATAAAGTTGTCTAACTGTTGCATATGTGTCTTACCTAACAACCTGTCGGTATTGTATACCATTTTGAAATGATTTGATTGATGTTGGATACAATATTGTGTAATGTTGTTTTTCCACACACGTGTTGTGGGTTGTACTGAGTCATGTGAAGAGGAAGTTTCTAAAGACAATGTAACACGAGCAGTATGTTTTGCTTATGAAGACATAATTGTTTTTGTATTATCTGACTCTGTATGCTTTTATTTATTTATTGTAATGTGTATTTTAAATAAAATATAAAAAAAAATCATATAAATACGCAATATTGTAATGTTTTAGCATCTTATAGTGCCTTATGTACGTTTATGAAAGAGGTAAGTAAAAATTGAATTCTTCAACGCCTCGTTCAAGGTGACTTCGAATAGCGTCATCAATAATTGATTCCCTTAACATTCCTACAATTCAAGTTGGACAGATTGATCTGTAATGTGCTACTAACAACAGATCGCCCGCATTGTGAACGAGTGTCACATTTGCCTTTGTCCACTTAACCAGTATGATACCAATTAGTAGTTACCTGTTGAGGAGACCAGGTAATAGTTTGCCAAGTTCCTCCTAACATTCTTTTAGAACTCTAAGAAATACGTTGACTTAGCCCGATGATTTGTTTGGTTTAATTCTATTTGACTGAGAACCATCTCCCTAGTGACTTAGATCCTGATTATTTTATATTCATCTTTGTCCATAAAATTATTGATTTCTGTTATATAATTTGCATCTTCCTGTGTAAAAGAAGTAAGGATATAAGTGCTGAAAGTGGAACACATTTCTTGGAAACTAGAAATAAGCCGACCTGATTTTTTTTCCGGTCTTTGATTCCCTCCCAACCTTAATAACGTTATCTCTTATAGCTTTCATTGTTCCTTTACGGGTTTCTCTTTTATACTGAATACATTGGTTCATAAAGTGAGACTCTCCTGTCTTGATTCGCATGATAATGCTTCTCTTTATACTCAAGAGATATTATGAGCCTGGCTGTTGTTTTTTTTGTTATTTCTGCAACTATTTTTGTTAGTTTTTGCTGTTGCTGCTTTTATTGTTTATGTAATAATATTGTTTGTGTTGGAGCAACTGCTCGTATTGGTGCTGGTACTATTTCTGCTGTGGATACTGTAGTTTTGCAAACGCTGTTACTACTGAAGCTGTTGCTGCTGGGGATTGTTAATGTTTGTGCAGGTGGTGGTGGTGGTGGTGGTGGTGGTGGTGGTGGTGCTGCTGCTGCTGCTGCTGCTGCTGCTGCTGTTTTGTCGTTTGCTGATGTGAGTGCTGTGAATTGTACAACAACTACTACTACTGTTGCTGTTGGTACCGATACTGTTGCAATTACAAATTAGTGTCGGCTGCTGCTGAAGTTGCTACTGATATTCTACTTCTGCTGAAGGCGCATTTGCTATACTACTGTTTCTGCAGCTTTTGATGCTACTGCTGGTTAAGTTGCTATTGCTGGAATGGTAACTGCAACAGCAGCTGTTGCTGTCTCTGCGGGCACTGAAACTATTTCCGTCTCTTCTGCTGCTGATGCTGTTACTACTGTTTCTGCTCTTGTTGCAACTGCTGTAATTGTTTATGCTGCTAGTTCTGCTATTTCTAGTGATGTTGTACCTTAGTTCCGCTGATACTGATGAACATCCATTATTACTGATTTAATTCCTTCCACTGTAGGTCACCTACGAAAAGTCTGTGATTATAATTAGCAATATTTAGTTTAAATTTGCATAAACACATTAGTGTGTAATATATAATTTAAAAAAATCATCGTCATGCAGGCGTATTAGCTCTGTATTTAGCACCATAATTAATAATGTGATTCATCCCTGTATTTGAACACTAATACCGCTCTAATTAATAGTAGAATATGAGGGTGGCGGCAGGAAAAACAATAAGAATTTCCAAATATATTGCATCTAATGAGAGACCTGTTGTGACGGGTGTTTTGTGCTGTCTGTTGTCATAAGTGTGTTGTGTGACCTGTGTTGTGTGACCTGTGTTGTGTGACCTGTGCGTTGTATCAGCTGTGTTGTGTGAGCTGTGCGATGTGTGACCTGTGTGTTGTGTGACTTGTGTGTTGTGTGACCTGTGTGTTGCATGACTTGTGTGATCTGTGTGTTGTGTGGCCTGTGTGTTGTGTGGCCTGTGTGTTGTGTGATCGTTTTTAATAACGTTGGCGCTCTGAAATGTGTGCTGGTTGGACATTGATGTGCCAGATCTGTGTATTGGGTGTTATTTGATCTTTGTATAATGTTGGTTGTGCGTGTGTTGCACGACGTGAATTGTGATTTTTGTGGCCTGTCTACTGTCACACACTCAAACGCGCACACACACACGCGCACACACGTATACATACAAACACACACACACATACACACACAGTGGGCACCTGTGACGAGCGGGGTCCTACAGGGGTTGGTCCTAGAACCAGTGCTATTTCTGGTATATGTGAATGACATGATGGAAGGGATAGACTCAGAGGTGTCCCTGTTCGCAGATGATGTGAAGTTAATGAGGAGAAATAAATCAGATGAGAACCAGGCAAGACTTCAAAGAGACCTGCTCAGGCTGGACACGTGGTCCAGCAACTGGTTTCTTGAATTCAACCATACCAAATGCAAAGCCATGAAGATCGGAGAAGGGCAAAAAAGACCGCAGACAGAGTATAGACTAGGTGGCTAAGGACTGCAAACCTCGCTCAAGGAGAAAGGTCTTTGGGTGGCCATAACACCAAGCATGTCTCCGGAGGCACACATCAACCAGATAACTGCTGCAGTATACGGAAGCCTGGCAAACCTGAGAATATCGTTCCGATACCTTGGTAAGGAATCGTTCAAGACACTGTGCACTGTGTACATCAGGCTCATACTGGAGTATGCAGCACCAGTCTGGAACCCTCACCAGGTCAAACACGCCAAGAAGTTAGAGAAAGTGCAAAGGTTCGGAACAAGACTAGTTCCGGAGCTCAGGGGTATTTCCTACGAACAAAGGTTGAGGGAAATCGGATAGACAACATTGGAGGACAGGCGGGTCAGGGGAGACATAAAAACGACATACAAAATATTGCGTGGAATAGATAAGGTAGACAGAGACAGGTTGTTCCAGAGAGGGGATACACAAACTAGGGGTCACAATTGGAAGCCGAAGACTCAGACGAGTCAGAGGGATGTTAGGAAGTATTTCTTCAGTCATAGAGTCGTCAGGAAGTGAAATAGCCTAACAAGTGATGTAGTGGAGGCAGGAACCATACATAGCTTTAAGACGAGGTATGACAAAGCTCAGGAAGCAGAGAGAGAGAGAGAGAGAGAGAGAGAGAGAGGACCTAGTAGCAGTCAGTGAAGAGGCGGGGCCAGGAGCTGAGTATCGACCCCTTCAACCACAATTAGGTGAATACAGTTAGGTGAATTAGGTGAGTACACGTGCACAGACGCACATACACACAGGGACACTGCGTGCGCGAGTCACGCCTTCCGTGCTCTGCGAATATAAGAGTTTTTGAGGGCTACCCAAGTGTACTGCAAGGGTCGCTAAGTGTGCCAGGGTAGTGAACAATCCTTGAAGCGATTTGCAATTTGCCTGAGTCACATAAGTGTGGGGAGAGCCACAGTTTTATAAGTGATCTAGAAAGTGATACTTGGTGGCGCATTCAGAGTTGGCAGTAGTGTGCTCCAGGCGACGTTGCCACGTGTCACCCAAGAAAGATAATAAAGTGAAACAAATGTGTGACCAGTGAAAAAATACAGTGAATAGAGTATATTATATATCGAGAAGAAACGGAGGTGGATTTATGCCAGGACGTCACATCGAGCTGGACAATCTACAGGCTGCTACAGGCTGTTTGCAAGTTTTCACCTATGAGTAGTTGTTTGGGTGTGGGTTTTGGGTTCCAATTAACCGCCAAGCTGATTGTGAACGGACCAACTCTCCTAGTACGATAAAGAATAGGCTATCAAGTACTCAATAATGAATAGTAATTGGTAATTTATAGAACAAGGCGAGACGGGATTCTATAAGACTAGGTAGAAGTAGAAGCAGTATAACAAGTAGGTGTGAGTCAGGTCACAGGAGGGTGGGGCCAGGTAAGCCAGGTAAGGGAGCACTGAACTCCACATTCACTCTCATACGACACAATACACAATTCCACTTAATAAACCCTCATATAGATACACACACACACACACACACACACACACACACACACACACACACACACACACACGCACACGCACACACACACACACACATCCCATAGTGTTGGAAAGGAAACTGAAGGTATGGTACACAAACGCTGATGGAATAACAAGTGGGAGGAATGGCACGAAAGAGTCAAAGAGGCATCACCGGACATGGTGGCTCTCACAGAAACCAAGCTTACAGGTATGCTCGAATATGGGCTTGATTATTTACTGAGATGTTGGAATGCTATTCTTAGGTTTGCTTGGGGTGAGTATGTTACTGAGCACATCAACCAATTAAGTGCTGTAGCATATTGGCGCCAAGCAAACCTAAGAATAGCATTCCAACATCTCAGTAAATAATCAAGCCCATATTCGAGCATGCAGCACAAGTTTGGAATCCACACCTGACCAAGCATGTCAGGAAATTACAGAAAGTGAAAAGGTTTGCAACGTGAATAGTCCAGTAGCTGAGGAGCATGTCCTACGAGGAGAACAGGAGAGAGAGCAGAAATATGATAACGTCATATAAAATAATGAGAGGAATCAACAAGGTGGACAGACACAAGATATTCCAGAGGTGGGACACAGCAACAAGGGGTCTCAGTTCGAAGTTAAAGACTCAGATGAGTCACATGGATGTTAGAAAATATTTCTTCAGCCATAGAGTTGTCAGGAAGTGGAACAGTCTCAAAAGTGGTGTAGTGGAGGCAGGATACACATATAGCTTTAAGAAGAGGTATGATAAAGCTCATGGAGCAGGGAGAGTGACCTTGTAGTGACCAGTAAAGAGGCGTGGCCAGGAACTGTGACTAGACCCCTGCAAACACAATTAGGTGAGAAGTAGATGAGTACACACACACACACACACACGCGCGCGCATACACACACACACTACCAAGTGTGTTAGAGAACGGAAGAAGTATAGAAGGCAAAGGACCGAAGAAAATAAGGAGATAAGTCGTAGAGCCAGAATGCATATCCACAGGTAAGAATGGAGGCCCAACCACAGTAAATAATGACCAAGCAGCAAAAGCCAAATCTGGCCCGAAGCTGTTGTACAGCCACATCAGGGGGAAGACAACAGTCAAGGACCAGGTAATCAGGCTGATGAAGGAAGGAGGAGAGATCACACGAAACGACTGTAAAGTATGTGAGGAGCTCAACATGAGGTTCAAAGACGTTTTCACAGAGGAGACAGAAGGGACTCCAGAAAGACAGAGGTGGGGCACACCTTAACTGTTGAACTCAATATATACAACCGAGGAAGAAGTGAAGAGGCTTCTGAGTGAGCTAGATACCTCACAGGCAATGGGGCCGGATAACATCTCTCCATGGGTCCTGAGAGAGGGAGCAGAAGCGCTATTTGTACCCTAACAACAATATTCAACACATTTGTCGAAACAGGGCAACTATGTAAGGTATGAAAAACAGAAAATGTATTCCCAATTTTTAAAAAAGGAGACAGACATGAAGCATTAAACTACAGACCAATGTTACTGACATGTATAGTATGCAAAGTCATTGAGAAGATTATCAGGAAAAGAGTGGTGGAACACCTAGAAAGGAACGAGCATATCACCGACAGCCAGCACGGTTCCAAGGACAGGAAATCATGAGTCAAAAACATACTGGAATTATATAACAGGGTGACAGCAGTAACACAAGAGAGAGAGAGATGGGTGGGTAGAGTGCATTTTCTTGGACTGTAAGAAGGTGCTTGACACAGTTCCACACAAGAGATTAGTTCAAAAGCTGGAGGACCAAGCAGGGATAGCAAGGAATGCACCTCAATGGATCATGGAATGCCTGTGAGGAGGACAACAGCGAGTAATGGTACATGGGAAGGTGTCAGAGTGGGCGACTGTGACAATCGGGGTCCCACAGCGGTCATTCCTAAGACCGGTGCTGTTTCTGGTATTTGTGGACGACAAGACGGAAGGAGTGGACTCCGAAGTGTCCCTGTTTGCAGATGATGTGAAGTTGGTAAGAAAAATCCAGTCGGATGAGGACCAGGCAGAACTACAAAGGGATCTGGACAGGCTGCATGCCTCGTCCAGCAACTGGCTCCTGGAGTTCAAACCCACCAAATGCAAAGTCATGAAGACTGGGGAAGAGTAAAGAAGAACGCAGACGGAGTACAGTCTAGTGGGGCCAGAGGCTACAAACCTCACTCAAGGAAAAGGATCTTGGGGTGAGTATAACACCGAACACATCTCCACACATCTCCGCACATCAACCAAATAACTGCAGCATACGGGCGCCTAGCAAACTTAAAAGGATTCCGAGATTTTAATGAGGAATCGTTCATGACCCTGTTTACTGTGTAAGTTAAGCCCATATTGAGGTATGCAGCACCAGACTGGAATCCACACCTAGCCAAGCACGTAAGGAAACTAGAGAAAATAAAAGGTTTGCAGCAAGATTAGTCCCGGAGCTAAGGGGTATGTCCTACTAGAAGAGGTTATGGGAAATTGACCTGATGACACTGGAGGACAGGAGAGAGAGAGGGAGGATATGATAACGACATATAAAATACTGAGAGGAATCGACAAGGTGGACAGAGACAGGATGTTCCACAGATGTAACACAGCAACAAAGATTCACAATTGGAAGTTGAAGAGTCAGGTGAATCACAGGGATGTTACGAAGTATTTCTTCAGTCACAGAGTTGTCAGGAAGTGGAATAATATGGGAAGTGATTTAGTGGAGGCATGATCCATACATAGCTTTAAGAATAGGTATGATAAAGCTCATGGAGAAGGAAGAGTGACTGATTAGGGCCAGGACAGAGGCGGGTCCAGGAGCTGTGAATCGATTCTTTCAACCGTAATTAGGCAAGTACGTACACACACACACACACACACACACACACACACACACACACACACACACACACACGCACACACACACACACACACATTTGGTAGATTAATCTTGTTAGGTAAGAGTTACAACACATTACAACAATAAAGGAAGAGGTGCGTCCTATGAGGAAAGTTAGTAACTGTGTCACAATGGTCTGCAGCGCCATTAGAAATAATGGCCTCTTCTTTCTCCAGAGTTATTAACTACTCCATAAGTTACGTTACATATTTTTTGTGGCAGGATGTTTGTCATGATGGTGCCAGTGATTATTGCCACAGATGAATTCTACTCTTTTATCTTGTTCCTTATTTTTTTTTTCTTAGACAGTGTTTAGGTATCCCCAGACAAGTGATACTTGTAGACGATATGTTTTGAAATTTGTTGGCAGGCAATAACGTGAAAGTTTTGTGTAACATTATAACTCAGAATCTGTCTATTTTAGAATAAATTTTTTGAAGGATAATACTCGTCCTCGTGGAGCATTAATGGCACACCTTCATACTTCTTGTTCTCTTATCTTCCACTATATACTGTTATGTGACATTTATTTCATTTCCCAAAATTCACAAATACGCAAAGGAGTTTGCTTTTATTTTAACATTCTGATGCATGTTGCATTGCTACAAAATTATTACAAAGAATGTGTATCATATAAAAATCTAACATATGACAATATATATATATATATATATATATATATATATATATATATATATATATATATATATATATATATATATATATATATATATATATTGTGTGTGTGTGTATAATGTAATTATTATTTTCTTTAATTTGGCATAGAAGATATCACTAAAATTAATATACATTTTACTTTCAGCAGCATTATTTTCTTTCCAGATTAAAGAGCATTGAATTACCCATTTATTATACTATAAACTTCATGTACAATACTCGCTGTGCAACTGAAAGAGATGTTCCTCCCTCCTCTCTTACCTCTAACTCCTTAATATTTATTAAGCCGTAGCTCAATTCTGTAAAGAGACCAAACAGTAGTATCAAAGTACTCTGAAGGGGGTTTTAATCAATAATGTAGGAGATCAATGTGTGTGACCCTAAACACAGGCATGTCATTATTTATGCTCAGATTTATAGAACTCTAGCTTAATGAATCTCAATGTACTTTACTGCAACCAAGAGACTCAGGGTCTATGCGGTAACACTCAGGATGTATGAATTAGACGCAAATGCAACTTTTGAAAATTGCAATTAGCACACTTTTTATTCACCAGGTGTTTTTCAAATTACTGGTTGAAAAAGTTTCTGGTTCGCGAAACATTTCTCAATTTATATGTCCAATGGTTGCAAATGAGACTAATATATACGATTTTCAATATTACATATTTTGTTTAATTCTCTTCCAAAACGCTTATAATTATATTCCTTGTATGATATATTCTCAGGAAATCAACTTTAAAATCCTTGAGTCATACCCTCAGGAAGCTCAATAGGTTCTTAATTTCACAAAGAGGTTTCGATAATGTAACCTGTAGCCATCGGAAGGTCTACGATCCAAATGTCTATCCTCTAAAACACAGGTACATAGAATCAACACATGGCTCATGTCAATAGGCTTCATTAGGACAATTACATTTTACAATATACAGATAAATAAATTATATAATAATGTTATGTTTGTCTCATTTATTTTCCTTTCTTTATTTTTACTCGCCTAAGATCATTGCTCTATCCACTGTGCCCATTGTGTCAAATTGATAATCCAGCACTGAGTGACTCAGCAACTGAAACTCGAACTCTTCATGAGGTCAAGTGACTCATCACGTAGTTTTTTCCTTTGAAATCATTGACAAATCGCAGAATGATCACATGTCTAATGATTTTACACTAGTAAGTTGTGACATCATGGCGTTGTTCATCCAGGTTCCTATTCCCGATCTGTTATCTAGAAGAAGAATTAGGTGAGTTCTCCGTGCCATTCGATAAGAACACTATTATTGAATTGATTAAGTTGTGTGTAGTTCATTGCAAGTCTGAGTTTGAAGGGAAATATTACGTTCCAAGACAGAAAATGGCTGTGGGAAATCCATTGTTTTTTTGAGACTAAGTTGTTGAAAGGTATCCTGCCCCATGAAGCTAAGTGGTTCATATATATGGACGACATTTTATGACTATGGTCGAATGGAATTAACGTGAACACATTTTTACTGACAGTTAACTCTCTTGTCTCGTCTGTTAAATTCACCTTGGAAAAAGAAGTAGACTTCAAACTTCCATTTGTAAATGTTTTCATCCAGGTGGTTGATTGTTGAAGTTTACAGAAGATAGGAGGGCCACTAATGTTTGTTCATATATCCACCACTACTCTAACCATGGAACAATAATAAATAGGAGTGTCTTTCTCATTATGTTTCTGAGAGCTAACTGAGTGTGCAGCCCAGAGCTTTTCGATAACGCAATTAGGAAAATATTTGATATTGCCACTAAACTGCCATACCCTAAGAAGTTTGTAGAATCAGGGTTTCTAGCAGCTAGGAAAACTTGTAATAGAACCGAACTTATGGTAGCGCCTCAGATCAAAAGAGAATTTATCTGTCCAGACAAGTGAATTAAGATTCAGCATACAAGTAGCTTTTTTTCAGAATTCACGAACTGTTAAAGGCATTTTGATGAATTCCTCAACACTGTGACCGTGGTGTCTAGAAGATCGTTTGCAATAGCAAGCGGAACAGATCAGCAAACCTTTAGAAATCAGGATATCAAAGCATTAATATTCGATACGAACTGTGCAAGCATCAAATGCGATTTTTCAACCACACTTGGGCCTTCAATAACTTTGCAAATTGATCAGAAGCCAGGGTCGTTGTTCCTTCCTCCTCTTGGCTAGAACAAAATATTTTAGAATCGGCAGTTATAAAACATGATAAATGTTCATTGTATAATGATAGTTACGGATTATTCAAAATCGATAACTTTATAATCGAGGGCATTGAATGTAGTTAATGAAATCCTACACTGACGAACTGAGTATCATTCAGATTCTGATGCTCGAACTCACGCTTATGGATAAACTGGTATTTATCAAATGGTGAAGTAGGTAAGCCTTTGGAAATAGGATTGTTTCTTTCTTTCTGCTTCCATTAGACCCATTTTCTGTATGCGAAGGAATTTTCCTATTGATAGATGACAGATACTTCTGAGATCAGAATATTAAAATCATTTATAATGATATGATATGAAGCCTGACTGCATGTTAGTGATGTATGTCATGTCACTAATGTTATGGCCACTACGTCATTACTAAATATTTCATGTCGATGGGATTTTATGTGATTCTAATGCAACTGATTAAATATCTTACGTTCATGGAAATATAAACACATATGCAGTATAATGTGATCCTTTATTGACAACGTTTCACCCACACAGATCTGTGTGTGACTTGAAAAAGCCCACTGTGTGGGTGAAACGTTGTCAATAAAGGATCACATTATACTGCATATATGTTTATATTTCCACTGTGTCGGTATTTGATACCATTTATTTCCATCTTACGTTCATCCTTCTTGCACCCGACACTGGTTTATTTAATGCTGTTTCATTATAGCTAGAGTTGTTCCCTTGAAAAGATCTACCTGCACTTCGTACTCATTTCTGCACCATTGCTCCTGGTGATGTGTTGATTGGAACACGAAAGGCCTAGAGCAGAGGTCGGCAACCTACAACCAGTGGGCCGAATTAGGCCCGTAATCCGAAATACTTCGGCCCGAAGTGTCTAAGAGAAATATTGTATCAACCCATCCCATATTTTTTTTTTTTTTTTTTGAGAACTTCGTTATCTTGAATTCTAGAACAAGCGCAGACAGTGAAACTACGATCTGCTGTCGTGGGAAGCGACTCCCTCTCTCTATTACTGTGCCAAGCCTTCAAATTTGAAGGATGTGATTGACGTAGTGGTAAGACCAGTAAACCTGATATTGTCTCGGGAACTGAACCATCGTCAGTGTATAAAACTTGTCGGAAGCTGAGCCCCAGTAGGCGACGTTGAGTGGGTCACTCTAAGTGCAATGTAAGAAAGAGTATATACGCTCTGCATGAAGAAATAGCAACATTCCTAGAAGCTAAAAATGTGAATGCCTCAGAATTTCGTGACCTTCAGTGGCTTTCGAGTATGGCATTTCTGGTAGATTTAACAGCTCATTTAATATATATATATATATATATATATATATATATATATATATATATATATATATATATATATATATATATATATATATGCAATAAGATCACAGTAAACAGGTGATTTCAGAATATGCAAAACAACCACTCTGAAAGAATAGAGAAATTCCAAGCGCTTTCGTGACTACTCACATTATCAAGGAACTATGAAAGTAAAGCATCCAAGGAAGCTATATAAGGGGTCTGGCCAGCACCTCACTATCAGATCCCACAACGGTTAAACACCTGACCACAACTCACCAACAAACTATTCTACCCAAGAAAATTTAAAAATTATTATTTGTCCAGTGTATTATTAAATTCTTCCCAAATTCTATTATTATAAATGGATCTAATTTATATAAACCAAAGGCCTAAGTTTTGCAACTTCAAAAAAACTTAATAATGTTGAAATTGCAAAAGCCTTTTGTAACTTTGAAAAATTTTCTGATTTATCCTCTGATGAAATTAATATTAGTAAAGGAATGGTATATAGCTCTATGTTAAAACCAAACATTCCCAATTGCCCTCAAAGATTCTTTAAGTCTTATGATACACTTAATAACAATAAAAATTTGCGCCTTACTAAAGCAGACAAAATAAATGCAATAGTAATTATGAAAGAAAATGATTACCAAGAAAAAATGAATAATCTCTTAGATGATACTGAAACCTATTCTAAACTTAGGAAAAATCCCCTAGAAACCGTTAACAGCAATTTCAATAAAACAATAAAACTTCTACTGAAAGGCAAAGATGAATTAGTCAAACAATTTACTTCCACTAATCCATCTTTACCTTACATGTATGGACTAATAAAAACACACAAACCAGGGAATCCAGTCAGACCAATTATTAGCTCCATAGGGTCAGTTTCATATAAATTATCCAAATGGCTTGTTGATAT
Source organism: Cherax quadricarinatus (assembly GCF_038502225.1). Taxonomy (NCBI): domain Eukaryota; kingdom Metazoa; phylum Arthropoda; class Malacostraca; order Decapoda; family Parastacidae; genus Cherax; species Cherax quadricarinatus. The sequence continues at coordinate 38,166 of NW_027198011.1, forward strand.
TTTGAGCCCTATTGTTGGCAAAATTTCTAACTTTAATGTTAAAAACAACATAGACTTAGTTGATAAATTAAGCTCCTTGACTGACTTAAATGATTTTAACATGGTTAGTTTTGATGTTACTTCCTTGTTTACGAAAGTTCCTGTTGATGATTTATTAAGTTTCTTATCTGAAGAACTCGTTAACTATGATTTACCATTGCCAGTTCCTACTATCATTAAACTTATTAAACTTTGCATTGTTGATGCAAAATTTGTATTTAATGATAAGTTTTACACTCAGAAGTTTGGTATGGCAATGGGAAATCCTCTTTCACCTGTTCTTAGTAACCTATACATGGAATTTTTTGAAACAAGGTTGCTTAACACAATCCTCCCTAATAGAGCTAAATGGTTCAGATATGTTGATGATATTTTGTGTCTTATGCCCAAAAATGTAGATATACACCATTTCCTTGGAAAATTAAATAGCTTAGCCCATTCTATAAACTTTACTGTTGAGTTTGAAGAAAATAACTCATTGCCTTTTCTAGATGTTTTAATTATTAAGGGTAATAATGAATTCAAATTTAAAATTTACAGAAAACCTACAAATAACTGTTCCTATGTCCACTATTATTCCTCGCATCAAGATAGAGTCAAACTGTCTGTTTTCTCATCAATGTTTTTGAGAGCTTTACGAATTTGTAGTCCTGAGTTCATAGATGAGGAAATATCCAAAATTTATGAAATAGGTAATGATTTAAAATACCCAAGAAATGTAATTGATAAATCTTTTAAAGTTGCTAGAAATACTTTTTACAATCCAAAAAGGGACAACCAGCCTTATTCAACTAAAAATATGTTGGTTCTCCCTTACCATGAAAACTTGGTTGATATGCCTTCTCTTCTTAAGACTTTTAATATTAAAGTTGTATTCAAAAATCTTGATACAGTAAAAAAACTTTTGATAAAGAATTCCCCCCAAAATGCTGATGGATGTGTCTATAAGATTCCTTGTAAAATTTGCGATAAAGTTTATTACGGTCAAACTGGTAAAAATCTCGAACTAAGATTAAAACAACATAAATATAGCATTAGAACTGGACAAGATTCCAATGCTCTATTTATTCATGTAAGAGATTTTAACCATCCAATTGATTTTCAAAAAGTTGAGAAAGTAGTATCAAGCAAGTCCATGGTCGACAGGAATATAATTGAATCTTGTTTCATAAAAAGCAGTTTTGACAATAATATGAATCTTTCCTTTGGTTTATATAAATTAGATCCATTTATAATTAATAGAATTTGGGAAGAATTTAATAATACACTGGACAAATAATAATTTTTAAATTTTCTTGGGTAGAATAGTTTGGGGTGAGTTGTGCAAAGGACCTATCCAAGTTGGCTCGGCGCGCGTCACGTGTTTAACCGTTGTGGGATCTGATAGTGAGGTGCTGGCCAGACCCCTTATATAGCTTCCTTGGATGCTTTACTTTCATAGTTCCTTGATAATGTGAGTAGTCACGAAAGCGCTTGGAATTTCTCTATTCTTTCAGAGTGGTTGTTTTGCATATTTTGAAATCACCTGTTTACTGTGATCTTATTGCATATATATATATATATATATATATATATATATATATATATATATATATATATATATATATATATATATATATATATATATATATATATATATATATATATATATATATATCCATGTATCAGTAATCTTCCCTATGAGGATAGACTGAGGGCCGTGAATCTGCACTCTCTCGAAAGGCGTAGAATTAGGGGGGATATGATCGAGGTGTATAAATGGAAAACAGGAATAAATAAAGGGGATGTAAATAGTGTGCTGAAAATTTCCAGCCAAGACAGGACTCGCAGCAATGGTTTCAAGTTGGAAAAATTCAGATTCAGGAAGGATATAGGAAAGCACTGGTTTGGTAATAGAGTTGTCGATGAGTGGAACAGACTTCCGTGTACAGTTATAGAGGCTAAAACGTTGTATACTTTTAAAAAATAGGTTAGATAAATACATGTGTGGGTGTGGGTTGGTGTGAGTTGGACCTGACTAGCTTATGTTACTAGGTCTGATGCCGTGCTCCTTCCTTAAGTGGAAGTGACCTGACTAGGTGAGTCATTGGGCTAATCCGGGGGAGGAGGGGAATGGACCTGCTTCGCATTGGTCAATGGGCCTTCTGCAGTGTTCCTTCTTTCATGTGTTGTTAGGTAAGACACATATGCAACAGTTAGGTATCTTTATTTCGAAACGTTTCGCCTACACAGTAGGCTTCTTCAGTCGAGTACAGAAAAGTTGATAGAAGCAGAAGATACTTGAAGACGATGTAATCAGTCCATCACCCTTAAAGTTTTGAGGTGGTCAGTCCCTCAGTCTGGAGAAGAGCATTGTTCCATAGTATGAAACAATATTGTTTCATACTATGGAACAATGCTCTTCTCCAGACTGAGGGACTGACCACCTCAAAACTTTAAGGGTGATGGACTGATTACATCGTCTTCAAGTATCTTCTGCTTCTATCAACTTTTCTGTACTCGACTGAAGAAGCCTACTGTGTAGGCGAAACGTTTCGAAATAAAGATACCTAACTGTTGCATATGTGTCTTACCTAACAACCTGTCGGTATTTTATACCATTTTAATGTTCTTTCATATGTTCTTGTGTTCTTATAACATACCTGTCTACTTGCACGCCTATTCCAGTACAACCATATGTCCTCTTGTCGAAGCTATTGTACTCGAAAAGCCTGTACGTATGTTCATGAACTCAGGAACACGAGTGAATATTATTCATTCTAGCCTCTTCAAGGATATGGAAATTTGTCGAGTTATGCTTGTAGAATCTACTCGTGTTACCACCCTCTATGGAGTAGCCGGTTCTGATGTGTCTGTCCGAGGCCAGACTTCTCTCACCTTCTCTATTCAAGGTCGAGGCTTCACTGCGTCCTTCCTAGTTGTTGATCATATTAAATTCCCTGGGATATAAATTGATGCCCGATCTGCAAATTTAAATTGCATTACCGAAGTGGTTACTAGGTCGTTTTATTCTAGGGCTAGCAGCTTAGTTTTGAAATTTGCAATACATCTTCTGAGTATGAAGACAGAATTAAGTCCATGCAAACTATTATATTTGCTAATAACGTAACAGAATAGTGTGCAGTTGTCTCAGGTGCCAGAGAATGCTCACAACATTGGGCACTGGGCCTGCTACTGTGATGGCTGTTAGTTCTTGTAGTTCTTCCACTGGGAACGCTATTTTGGAAAGCAGCTAACTTTGGCCATCTGGAAAAGGATGCATTACACAAGTGTCAGCTGTTGAGCCTTCGTTCTAAATGGTGATACTGTAGTTGATGAAGATTTGTCAAATTTAATATCACACTATATTCCAGATAAACTATTTAAAAAGACGCTTCATGAGGCTGTTACCACCCAAAGCAATTCACACTGGAATGCATCTCTGATTTTAGTACCCAAGAAAGATCGTACTTGGCAAAGTGATGGTTCTCCTCACTAGACTTGTTACAGCGGTTTTGGTTAGTTCATGAAGACAGACAAAATTTAATTAACAGCCTTTTCCACCCCTAAAGGACATTTTTATTTCCTGAAAATAGCATTCGTGCTACGCTCATAACTATCATATTAGAAGCTAATGCCAAAATAATTTAGAAACATCATAGGGAGCATAGTGGAGACTCATTTGGAGAGATTAGATTTGCTACATGGTAAACTTGAGTAAACCAGATTAAAGATAAAGCTCTCAAAGTGACAATTCCTTAGATCAGAGATAAATTTCAAACAGTTAATTTTAGAGTGGTTATGACTAACCAAAATAAAGCGCTATACAAAATTTTCTAATTTCCAAAACCGCTGATGCCATAAGGGTTTTACTTAGCTTTCATTTCTTCTTTAACTTTGAACTTTTGTCAGGAAAGAGTATTCCAAACACCAGAAGTTAAGCTAACTTATGCTCATGTTTTAAAATTCCCTGACTTTGAATAGCCTTTTTACCTGACTACAAACGCTAGTAGCACTGGCATGGGTGCTGTCCTAGCCCAAAAGAGGGATGGCAAGTTCACCCAGTTGCATTTGCATGCCAAGTCTTAACCAAGGTTGATAGCAATTATTCTGTAATTAAGCAAGAACCATTAGCCATTGTTTGGGCTTTCAAAACATTTCTGGGATATTATCTCTCAGTACCCATTTCACGTCTTCACATATGCACACAACCTACTGAACAACTAACGAGATGGTCCCTTACCATTCAGGACTTTACTCCAATTACTGTGGACATCTTGCCTGGGAATCGAACATGGTCATTGACGCTTTGTCTCTCCACATTAGTGCAGTTTTAGTCGACCCTTAAATCAGTGCAAAGATCTAACCTGATGTTGCATAACGTGATTTATGATAATGGACGATCAGACACTGCCTATGAAAAACACCAGCTCCTATCAGTGACCATATTATGAACCAAGATTTGACGTGTCGAGTTTGGTACTCCTAGACGATAAGTACGTCAGTTTATTATAATGGAGTTAGTGAATGCAGCACTGCAGCTAATTTATGATGTTCCAGGTGTTGCCCACCCAGAGGCGGACTGGCCATATGGGTATTTGGGCAATGCCCGTTGGGATGCTGGACTGGGTAAAAAAAAAAAAAAACTAAAATAAATGTTACGAGAAACTGAAGTCACAGCCGCTGCACAAATATTGAAACGAAAATGAAACTCTCCTTCAATAAGAAGAGAAAACACGCCTCTAGCCCTCAGCAGCCAGCAGTCTGTTAGTGTCGCACTGGCAGTGGTCCAGTCGACCTTATGGATCACGAATGACTGGCCGGTTTTAAGAACCAGTCCACTTCTGTAAGCAGCCCCCCCTTGGCATGTCTCGTTCTGTAAAACAGAATAAGATGAAATATTTTTGTCCTCGTATGGCAACAGATGTTACAAAGTACTTATAGGAATGTGAAGCATGCATGCAGCACAAATACAAAGTTGGAGGATCTAATCCCAGTTTGGATTATGTATCTACCAATGTGACTGTCGACTAATTCACACGATACTGCAGAGGCAGTAGTCAAATCATTTAAAGAACGAATTATCTGCAGACATACTGCACCATAATCACTTATAATAAAAAACAGATGTGACCAAGGCAGGGTGGCCCGAAAAAGAAAAACTTTCACCATCATTCACTCCATCACTGTCTTGCCAGAAGGGTGCTTTACACTACAGTTTTTAAACTGCAACATTAACACCCCTCCTTCAGAGTGCAGGCACTGTACTTCCCATCTCCAGGACTCAAGTCCGGCCTGCCGGTTTCCCTGAATCCCTTCATAAATGTTACTTTGCTCACACTCCAACAGCACGTCAAGTATTAAAAACCATTTGTCTCCATTCACTCCTATCAAACACGCTCACGCATGCCCGCTGGAAGTCCAAGCCCCTCGCACACAAAACCTCCTTTACCCCCTCCCTCCAACCTTTCCTAGGCCGACCCCTACCCCGCCTTCCTTCCACTACAGACTGATACACTCTTGAAGTCATTCTGTTTCGCTCCATTCTCTCTACATGTCCGAACCACCTCAACAACCCTTCCTCAGCCCTCTGGACAACAGTTTTGGCAATCCCGCACCTCCTCCTAACTTCCAAACTACGAATTCTCTGCATTATATTCACACCACACATTGCCCTCAGACATGACATCTCCACTGCCTCCAGCCTTCTCCTCGCTGCAACATTCATCACCCATGCTTCACACCCATATAAGAGCATTGGTAAAACTATACTCTCATACATTCCCCTCTTTGCCTCCAAGGACAAAGTTCTTTGTCTCCACAGACTCCTAAGTGCACCGCTCACCCTTTTCCCCTCATCAATTCTATGATTCACCTCATCTTTCATAGACCCATCTGCTGACACGTCCACTCCCAAATATCTGAATACATTCACCTCCTCCATACTCTCTCCCTTCAATCTGATATCCAATCTTTCATCACCTAATCTTTTTGTTATCCTCATAACCTTACTCTTTCCTGTATTCACTTTTAATTTTCTTCTTTTACATACCCTACCAAATTCATCCACCAACCTCTGCAACTTCTCTTCAGAATCTCCCAAGAGCACAGTGTCATCAGCAAAGAGCAACTGTGACAACTCCCACTTTATGTGTGATTCTTTATCTTTTAACTCCACGCCTCTTGCCAAGACCCTCGCATTTACTTCTCTTACAACCCCATCTATAAATATATTAAACAACCACGGTGACATCACACATCCTTGTCTAAGGCCTACTTTTACTGGGAAATAATCTCCCTCTTTCCTACATACTCTAACTTGAGCCTCACTATCCTCGTAAAAACTCTTCACTGCTTTCAGTAACCTACCTCCTATACCATACACCTGCAACATCTGCCACATTGCCCCCCTATCCACCCTGTCATACGCCTTTTCCAAATCCATAAATGCTACAAAAACCTCTTTAGCCTTATCTAAATACTGTTCACTTATATGTTTCACTGTAAACACCTGGTCCACACACCCCCTACCTTTCCTAAAGCCTCCTTGTTCATCTGCTATTCTATTCTCCGTCTTACTCTTAATTCTTTCAATAATAACTCTACCATACACTTTACCAGGTATACTCAACAGACTTATCCCCCTATAATTTTTGCATTCTCTTTTGTCCCCTTTGCCTTTATACAAAGGAACTATGCATGCTCTCTGCCAATCCCTAGGTACCTTACCCTCTTCCATACATTTATTAAATAATAGCACCAACCACTCCAAAACTATATCCCCACCTGCTTTTAACATTTCTATCTTTATCCCATC
>NW_027198011.1:47500-50851 GCF_038502225.1 Cherax quadricarinatus
CTTTCTCTTGCTCTCTCTCTCTCTTGCTCTCTCTCTCTCTTGCTCTCTCTCGTCCCCATTTTCCCTTCTAACTCTCCCCTCTCCTACTCTTAAAAAAAAAAAAAAAAAAAAAAAAAAAAAAAAAAAAAAAATGGTGGGGACTCGCAGGACCCAAGGATCAGATGAGAATGGTTCGGGTAGGGAGGAGTGGATGGAGGAGCAGTGGAAAAGGATGGAACAAGAGTGGGAGAGAAAATTAGGAGAGCTTTCTGAAAAAATGGAGAAAGAGCTCTCTGTGAAATTGGAAAGGTGGTTGGAGAAGGAGACAAAGAATTGGGAGGCACAAGTCGAAACTGCAGTAGCCAAGATAAGGGTCCTAGAAGTTGAGATAAATAGGCTGGAGCGAGTTACAGGGGCAGTGACCAGAGAAGACACAGCATATGAAGCTGCGAGGCTGAACAGGAAGGAAGGAATTATGAATTATGCTAAGGTCACATCAATCTGCCAAGGAGGACCAAGGAGTGAAAGGGAAGATCAACTGGTTGCAGATGGAGAGGGTGATAGGTCGAATGCTGAGGCACAACAAGGCTATCAAGAGCCACTGGAAAAATCAAGGGAGAAACTGACCACATACAGGCAGGATCCAGAGCCACAGACAATCCATACCACACTTCACTCTGGAGGTCCCAAGGTGGTAATAGCAGTGATGTATAACCCACCACAGAACAGCAGGAGGCCAAGGCAAGAGTACGACGAGAGCAATAGAGCGATGGTTGACACACTGGCTAGAGTGGCCAGAAGAGCTCATGCATGCAGGGCAAAGCTCCTGATCATGGGTGACTTTAACCACAAGGAGATAGATTGGGAGAACTTGGACCCACATGGGGGCCAAGATACTTGGAGGGCTAAGATGATGGAGGTGGTACTGGAGAACTTCATGTACCAACACGTAAGGGACACTACAAGAGAGAGAGGAGAGGATGAACCAGCAAGGCTGGACTTAGTATTCACCTTCAGTAGTGCAGATATCGAGGACATCACATATGAAAGACCCCTTGGGGCCAGTGACCATGTGGTTGTAAGCTTCGAATACACAGTAGAGCTACAAGTGGAGGGAGAAGCAGGAAGGCCAGGACGAATGAAGCCAAACTACAAGAAAGGGGACTACACAGGAATGAGGAACTACCTGAACGGGGTTCAGTGGGACAGAGAACTGGCAGGGAAACCAGTTAATGAGATGATGGAATATGTAGCAATAAAATGCAAGGAGGCTGAGGAGAGGTTTGTACCCAAGGGTAACAGGAGTAATGAAAAAGCCAGGATGAGCCCATGGTTTACCCAAAGGTGCAGGGAGGCAAAAACCAAGTGTGCTAGGGAATGGAAGAAATATAGAAGGCAAAGGACCCAGGAGAATAAGGAGAACAGTCGTAGAGCCAGAAATGAATATGCACAGATAAGAAGGGAGGCCCAAAGACAATATGAAAATGACATAGCAGCGAAAGCCAAATCTGACCCGAAACTGTTGTACAGCCACATCAGGAGGAAAACAACAGTCAAGGACCAGGTAATCAGGCTAAGGAAGGAAGGAGGAGAGACAACAGGAAATGACCGGGAAGTATGTGAAGAACTCAACAAGAGATTCAAAGAAGTGTTCACAGAGGAGACAGAAGGGACTCCAGAAAGACGGAGAGGTGGGGCACACCACCAAGTGCTGGACACAGTGCACACAACCGAGGAAGAAGTGAAGAGGCTTCTGAGTGAGCTAGATACCTCAAAGGCAATGGGGCCAGATAACATCTCCCCATGGGTATTGAGAGAGGGAGCAGAGGCGCTATGTGTACCCCTAACAACAATATTCAATACATCTATCGAAACAGGGAGATTGCCTGAGGCATGGAAGACAGCAAATGTAGTCCCAATCTTTAAAAAAGGAGACAGACATGAAGCATTAAACTACAGACCAGTGTCACTGACATGTATAGTATGCAAAATCATGGAGAAGATTATCAGGAGAAGAGTGGTGGAACACCTAGAAAGGAATGATCTCATCAACAGCAGCCAGCATGGTTTCAGGGACGGGAAATCCTGTGTCACAAACCTACTGGAGTTCTATGACATGGTGACAGCAGTAAGACAAGAGAGAGAGGGGTGGGTGGATTGCATTTTCTTGGACTGCAAGAAGGCGTTTGACACAGTTCCACACAAGAGATTGGTGCAAAAACTGGAGGACCAAGCAGGGATAACAGGGAAGGCACTACAATGGATCAGGGAATACTTGTCAGGAAGACAGCAGCGAGTCATGGTACGTGGCGAGGTGTCAGAGTGGGCACCTGTGACCAGCGGGGTCCCGCAGGGGTCAGTCCTAGGACCAGTGCTGTTTCTGGTATTTGTGAACGACATGACGGAAGGAATAGACTCTGAGGTGTCCCTGTTTGCAGATGACGTGAAGTTGATGAGAAGAATACACTCGATCGAAGACCAGGCAGAACTACAAAGGGATCTGGACAGGCTGCAGAACTGGTCCAGCAATTGGCTCCTGGAGTTCAATCCCACCAAGTGCAAAGTCATGAAGATTGGGGAAGGGCAAAGAAGGCCGCAGACGGAGTACAGTCTAGGGGGTCAGAGACTACAAACCTCACTCAAGGAAAAAGATCTTGGGGTGAGTATAACACCAGGCACATCTCCTGAAGCGCACATCAACCAAATAACTGCTGCAGCATATGGGCGCCTAGCAAACCTCAGAACAGCATTCCGACATCTTAATAAGGAATCGTTCAGGACCCTGTACACCGTATACGTTAGGCCCATATTGGAGTATGCGGCACCAGTTTGGAACCCACACCTAGCCAAGCACGTAAAGAAACTAGAGAAAGTGCAAAGGTTTGCAACAAGACTAGTCCCAGAGCTAAGAGGTATGTCCTACGAGGAGAGGTTAAGGGAAATCAACCTGACGACACTGGAGGACAGGAGAGATAGGGGGGACATGATAACGACATACAAAATACTGAGAGGAATTGACAAGGTGGACAAAAACAGGATGTTCCAGAGATTGGACACAGTAACAAGGGGACACAGTTGGAAGCTAAAGACACAGATGAATCACAGGGATGTTAGGAAGTATTTCTTCAGCCACAGAGTAGTCAGTAAGTGGAATAGTTTGGGAAGCGATGTAGTGGAGGCAGGATCCATACATAGCTTTAAGCAGAGGTACGATAAAGCTCACGGCTCAGGGAGAGTGACCTAGTAGCGATCAGTGAAGAGGCGGGGCCAGGAGCTCGGACTCGACCCCCGCAACCTCAACTAGGTGAGTACAACTAGGTGAGTACACACACACACACACACACACACACACACACACACATATATATATAT
>NW_027198012.1:0-50849 GCF_038502225.1 Cherax quadricarinatus
CTGCAAAGACAGCGATTATGTGTGAATGATGGTGAAAGTGTCTTTTTTGGGTGACCCTGTCTCGGTGGGAGACAGCTGATATGTGAAAAAAATATATATATGTTCTTGCTACATCTACTTGTACACATGCATGTAGATGTAAATGTATACATACCCATCTAAGTTTTCTTTTATTTTCTTAACCCATTCACTGTCCAGATGCTCAAAATGAAACTTTCACTGCCCAAGATTACCCCCCCCCCCCCCCCCCCCCCCCCCCATACCCCCCCCCCCCCCCCCCCCCAGATTGTTCTTAGTTTACAGTGTCCCAGCAATTGAATCAAACCTATTAAAACCCATAAAACAAACTGTGGGTTGTAGGTGGACTTAACTGTCCTCTGGAATATCAACAAAACTTGAATATTTCCACTATTCTGAACTCAGTTTCAAGCTGCTTCCATTCTTGAAACCAATCAAAGTCATCTTTATTTCAGTAATAGATCTTCCAATCAATCAAATGATTCCAGGAAGCAGCCAATAAAACTGTAAAAATCATCTTCAGAAGCACCTCAGTGTTGCTATTTTGAGTCGTACACACTGTCACAATTTTGTTTTCCCATCATGCACAGCAAGGTGCATGTTTTTTTTTTTATACTGTGCACACTCACCACATAGACCCATTCTCTCATATCTAGGCCAAAATTTACTACTCATGGCTTATCTGAGTGAGTTGAGTTTATGACGTAGAACTACATCAGGGACCCTGACCTCAGTGACGTTCTACATGACGGAGAGTCAAAGGGTTAAGGAGCGCGCAAATCTGAAGAGAGTGTACGTGTATGAAAGGTATAATTCACAGAGCAGAGGAGTGGTTGCTGACATGGTTAAGTCACTTAGAAAGGAAGGATCTTGAAAAGTATTCCAAGGAGATGTATCAATCAGATGTTGACAAGTATAAGAAACATTCCAGAAAGGATTGGAGGGATGGAGTGAAGGCTGGAGGGATGGTGTGAAGGTTAGAGGGATGGTGTGAAGGTTAGAGGGATGGTGTGAAGGTTGGAGGGATGGTGTGAAGGCTGGAGGGATGGTGTGAAGGTTAGAGGGATGGTGTGAAGGTTAGAGGGATGGTGTGAAGGTTGGAGGGATGGTGTGAAGGTTGGAGGGATGGAGTGAAGGTTGGAGGGATAGAGTCACTGAGGGTTGGAGGATGGTGTAAAGGTTGGAGGGATGATGTGAAGGTTGTTGAATGATGGGGAATTGAGCCTTCACCATTCTTGTGTCGGCATATTAGAGCAGAGTAAGTAGAGACATGTAGTTTTTAGAATTTTCCATGCTGTTGGAGTATCAGCAGGATAACATTATAAAGGAATTCTGGAGTTCTGAAGGAGTAATGGAGGTGGGAAGTACAATGACTGCTTTCTGAAGGATGAGTGGAGGTGGGTAGTACAGTGACTGCTTTCTGAAGGATGAGCAGGGATGTTGCATTTCAGGGGGTCATTTGAAATTTGTATTTTTTATACTTTGTATTTTCTTTTTCTGGGCCACTTGGTGGGAAATGGCTTGTGTTATACAAAAAATAAAGTGTTTTAGACTAATGTCAAATTTTCATCATATATAAAAATTTGGTTAAAAACTGCTCTGTTTAACCCTTTCAGGGTTTTTGACGTACGTACTAGTATGCCTAAATTCTAGTGCCCTCAAATCTAGTGAGAGAAAGCTGGTATTCCTACATATGAAAGAATAGGTCTATGTGGTCAGTGTGTGCAGTGTAAAAAAGATCCTGCAGCACACAGTGCATAATGAGAAAAAAAAAACCTGTCAGTGTTTTTGGTTTAAAACAGCTACTTTGCACTGTATTTTTGTGTGGTATTTATGATGGTATTCTAGTTTTCCTGGTCTCATTTTATAGAATGGAAGACACATTACAGAAATTGAGACAATTTACATTGGTTTTACAATGAAAAGTACCTTGAAATTGAGCTCAAAGTAGCATAACTCTTCGATTTTTGCCAAAGTTCAAAAGTAAACAAATCATGCTACGTGTCCAATACATGTCAACTGGTGAGTCTAATGTTCTTTCACAAGTGCACCAATATTATTTATACCATTTCTACACTAATGCAGTAGCCTGCATAACAATAAATCTTCTATTTTTTGTGAGAATAAAAATTTAGAGTGGAAAGCATAAGAATGTAAAAGAGGCGTGGGGATGTGACAAATGAACAGAGGAAATGTTATTTTAGTGCCAGGAATGTCTTTCTTGTTTATTCTGGACCCTATTTGGAAATTGGCATCTTTTGAAATTTGTGTGAAATTGGCAAAATTGCTAAATTCTGACCACTTTATTGGATAGTCGAAATTGGTAAATGGGTGGTTTCTTGTACTCATTTGATAGAAAAAATGGAGTTTTAGCAAAATAGTTATGATTTTTGTCGGCTAGTACACTGTAATTGGCCAAAAATAGGGCTCAAAGTGGGCAAAATCGCCGATGCGTAAACATCGTCGAGACCGCTAACTTCGTGAGAGCATAATTCCATAAGTTTTCCATCAAATTTTATACTTTTGGTGTCATTATGATCGGGAAAAGATTCTCTATCTTTCCATAAGAAAAAATAATTTTTTCTTTTTTTGAAAATTTGTCAACCCTGAGAACAAGTCTGGGAGAGGGCCTGTCGACCCTTCAAGGGTTAACCTTTCCCTAGTGATATTATTTTTTAAAGTAACAAACTGACACAGTTTATTAACTACAGCATCCATATAGCCATGTGATGCAATATTTTGTTATATTCCACAGCTGGTCAGAGGGTGAGAACCACCTTGTGTTCAACATGTTGCCAGGAACTGCACCCGTGTTTGATACCACACTCAGCTTGCAGCGTGGCAAGGTGATTGTTGCTGGTGGAGGCTTTTCTTCCCTCACCTACCGCCGGGGCTATGATGTTTCAATCCCTGTGTATAATCCAGCCCACCAGGACTCTCCCATAGGAAGAAAACCAGTGTAAGTTAATATTATTTATTTACCCTTTGCTTTATCTATTTGGTCTAATGAAGAGTTACAGTGAAAGTCTCATAAAGTGAACTAATAGCTCCAAGTGAGTAGCAGGAACAGTGCTGTAACCACTTCATCATGGAGCTTCAAATTGATTGAATTTACATCTATCATTTTCCTTGAGGACTCTTTTGGGGGCCAATGATTCCACAGGCTGGGAACCATGTCATACACTCCACCCCCCATTGACCCATGGCTGCGTCCACCACCCCACGCCCCATTAACCCATGGCTGCGTCCACCACCCCACGCCCCATTAACCCATGGCTGCGTCCACCACCCCAGCACAACCACCACAACCAGCTGCTAATATCCAACAACCACCACCAGACCACATCTGGGATTGGCAGTTGGATGTACATTTTGACCCAGTCTCAGTCAATTTGACAACACACAAAACAGAATCTAGGCCAACTGTACTCTCAGGAATGATGTCACATAACTTGAATTCTTTTAACTATGTTTGATGAACCCTTTATACAAATTATTGTGAAGGAAACCAAGAGATACTTCCAGTATACAATGACAAATACCATGGTTTCACTGCGCTTATAACTACACTGTTGGAAGGACACAGCTGTGTCTGAGATGTATCTCTTGTTTGCCACAATAATGCTTATGTCACATGTGTATATGAACAGTACTCATCATACTGGTTGACTGACTGCCTAATTTGTACTCTGACCTTCAGTGATCTCATCCCATCAACAGATTTATCCTGCTGTTACGTATGCTACACTTCTCAGACAAGACGAGGTCTGACAGGAATGTCATGCCATACAAGATCAAGGATATTTTTTTATCTATCTCAGACAAAAGTTCAGTGAACCTTGCCACTGACAAGTCTTTGAGTCGATCCAAAGGTAGACTGTCATGTGTGTAAACATGACAGACATGTGTGATATAGTGTGTGGATCACATAAAATGTACCCAGGCTCAGTGCAGGTATTAGTACCACTGAGGTGTAGGTGTTTCATGCCAGTGACATCATGGCATTTTGGTGTCATGACAAACATGATATAACATTGTTGACGTCGATCCACCACCATGAAATGAAAGAGACAGGAAAAGTGAACAGAAGCAGCAATGAACCCATTCTGAGAACCACTGCTGTCATCAATTACACTGCCAGTGTGTATTTGGTGGACAATGGGTTTGTTGATTGTGTCTGTAAGAGTTACAAGTGGTACATGAAATTTTTATCCATCTCGTGGACATATCAGTGCTCAGTGCATACAATATGTACCAGATGAGGACCAGCAACAGACCACCATATGTCCACTTTTGTTTGTTTGTCATCAGGCGAATAATACTGAAATACCAAATCACAACATGTATACTACACAATCACCACTGTAATGATCACCAAATACTCTTCTCATCTGAAGCAAGATGATCACTTCCTAATGATATTTCCTGCTACAGACAGATGTGTATGATTTTCCAGTGGGCAGTGGAGAACAATATGATGTTCAGTGGTGATAAGTTCCAACTGCTTAAATATGGAAATAATGAAGAAGGCAAAATGAACACTTTATACAAAATTCAAGAAGATTGTCTTTCTTTCAAAGAACACAATAAGACTAAGGTCATAACAGCTAGGGAGATGATGAGGTGGATAATGAGAACTTTCGAAATGAAAGAAGTAATGCCAATGGTGACACTTCAGATTGCTTGTGCTCTGTCATTTAGAATATTATTCAGTGTTAGTGGCCCTATTCAGGGAAGGAGATATATCAGAACTGGAACAGGTACAGAGATCATTTATGGTCCACATAGATCTAATGAAGCATTTAAACTACTGGGAACACCTTCAAGTCTTGAATATGTACTCACTGGAGTGGAGGAGAGAGAGATTCATGATAACATATACCTGGACAGTACTCAAGGGCTTTGTCCCAAATCTGCACACCTACCATAACAATATACTGGAGTGAGAGATATGGGAGGAAGTGCAAAAAAACAAAAAAAAAGTGAGAAAGCAGGCATGCAGTGAGCACAATAAGAGAACATTGTATTAGTATCCATTGCTTCAAACTATTCAGCATCTTTCCAGAAGATATCAGAAACACTGCTGGAACAAGTGTAGAAGTCTCAGAAAGGAAATTGGATAAATATTTTTACCAGGCGCCAGATCGACCAGGGTGTGATGGATGTGTGGGCCAGTGGTGGCCCATTGGCTCACTGTGAGCAGTAAATTTTGGCCTAGATATGAGAGAATGGATCTATTGGTAGTGTGCACCATATAAAACAAATCTTGCAGCATGCAGTGCCCATGCACTCTGCCCCAGGGCCAGACTCATGGAACTCCGTGTTCATCAAGAACTGCAAGAAGCCCCTATCACGAGCCTTTTCCATCCTATGGAGAGGGAGCATGGACATGGGGGTCGTCTCACAGTTACTAAAAACAACAGACATAGCCCCACTCCACAAAGGGGGCAGTAAAGCAACAGCAAAGAACTACAGACCAATAGCACTAACATCCCAAAAACAACAGACATAGCCCCACTCCACAAAGGGGGCAGTAAAGCAACAGCAAAGAACTACAGTGGACCCCCGCATAACGATGGCATCACATAGCGATTATTTCGCATACCGCTTACTTTAATTGCAAAAATTTTGCCTCACATACCGCTTAAAAACCCGCTTACCGATTTTCGTCCGAGACGTGTCCAATGTGCGGCCTGAGCCACGCTCACATGTTCCGCCAGTGGCATTGTTTACCAGCCAGCCTCCGCGGTAACATCCAAGCATACAATCGGAATATTTCGTATTATTACAGTGTTTTCGGTGCTTTTTCTGGAAAATAAGTGACCATGGGCCCCAAGAAAGCTTCTAGTGCCAACCCTACAGCAATAAGGGTGAGAATTGCAATAGAGATGAAGAAAAAGATCATTGATAAGTATGAAAGTGGAGTGCATGTCTCCGAGCTGGCCAGGTTGTATAATAAACCCCAATCAACCATCGCTACTATTGGTGGTACAGCTGCTGCTGCTGCTGCTGCTGCTGCTGCACTGTCAGCTGCTGCTGCTGCTGCACTGTCAGCTGCTGCTGCTGCTGTAGCACCGTTGTTGGTGTGGCTTATTGAGAATACCAAGAAACAATTAACCCCAGAGGATTTGCCACCCAGGATAACCCAAAAAAGTCAGTGTCATCGAAGACTGTCTAACTTATTTCCATTGGGGTCCTTAATCTTGTCTCCCAGGATGCAACCCACACAAGTCGACTAACACCCAGGTGAACAGGGAAAAATGCCTGGAACTAGTGCTCATATTGGTGAATTTAAAGCCAGCAAAGGTTGGTTTGAGAGATTTAAGAATCGTAGTGGCATACACAGTGTGATAAGGCCTGTTCTGGAAGAAAATGCCAAACAGGACCTACAGTACTCAGGAGGAAAAGGCACTCCCAGGACACAGTGTCTCATCAGTCATTGCTGCATCTTCAATAAAGGTAAGTGTCATTTATTCTTCATTTAGTAGAGTAGTACATGCACAATATATATTGTGCATGTACTACTCTACTATTGTGCATGTATCCTTCTCTTTGTGTGTGGGAAAATGTATATTTCATGTGGTAAAATTTTTTTTTTCATACTTTTGGGTGTCTTGCACGGATTAATTTGATTTCCATTATTTCTTATGGGGAAAATTCATTCACATAGCGATTATTTCGCATAACAATTACCCCTCTTGCACGGATTAAAATCGTTAACCGGGGGTCCACTGTACAGACCAATAGCACTAACATCCCATATCATAAAAATCTTTGAAAGGGTCCTAAGAAGCAAGATCACCACCCATCTAGAAACCCATCAGTTACACAACCCAGGGCAACATGGGTTTAGAACAGGTCGCTCCTGTCTGTCTCAACTATTGGATCACTACGACAAGGTCCTAAATGCACTAGAAGACAAAAAGAATGCAGATGTAATATATACAGACTTTGCAAAAGCCTTCGACAAGTGTGACCATGGCATAATAGCGCACAAAATGCGTGCTAAAGGAATAACAGGAAAAGTCGGTTGATGGATCTATAATTTCCTCACTAACAGCACAGAGAGTAGTCGTCAACAGAGTAAAGTCCGAGGCAGCTATGGTGAAAAGCTCTGTTCCACAAGGCACAGTACTCGCTCCCATCTTGTTCCTCATCCTCATATCCGACATAGACAAGGATGTCAGCCACAGCACCGTGTCTTCCTTTGCAGATGACACCCGAATCTGCATGACAGTGTCTTCCATTGCAGACACTGCAAGGCTCCAGGCGGACATCAACCAAATCTTTCAGTGGGCTGCAGAAAACAATATGAAGTTCAACGATGAGAAATTTCAATTACTCAGATATGGTAAACACGAGGAAATTAAATCTTCATCAAAGTACAAAACAAATTCTGGCCACAAAATAGAGCGAAACACCAACGTCAAAGACCTGGGAGTGATCATGTCAGAGGATCTCACCTTCAAGGACCATAACATTGTATCAATCGCATCTGCTAGAAAAATGACAGGATGGATAATGAAAACCTTCAAAACTAGGGAGGCCAAGCCCATGATGACACTCTTCAGGTCACTTGTTCTATCTAGGCTGGAATATTGCTGCACACTAACAGCACCTTTCAAGGCAGGTGAAATTGCTGACCTAGAAAATGTACAGAGAACCTTCACGGCGCGCATAACGGAGATAAAACACCTCAATTACTGGGAGCGCTTGAGGTTCCTAAACCTGTATTCCCTGGAACGCAGGCAGGAGAGATACATGAATACATGATTACATACTCCTGGAAAATCCTAGAGGGACTAGTACCGAACTTGCACACGAAATCACTCACTACGAAAGCAAAAGACTTGGCAGACGATGCAACATCCCCCCAATGAAAAGCAGGGGTGTCACTAGCACGTTAAGAGACCATACAATAAGTGTCAGGGGCCCGAGACTGTTCAACTGCCTCCCAGCATACATAAGGGGGATTACCAACAGACCCCTGGCAGTCTTCAAGCTGGCACTGGACAAGCACCTAAAGTCGGTTCCTGATCAGCCGGGCTGTGGCTCGTACGTTGGTTTGCGTGCAGCCAGCAGCAACAGCCTGGTTGATCAGGCTCTGATCCACCAGGAGGCCTGGTCACAGACCAGGCCGCCGGGGGCGTTGACCCCCGGAACTCTCTCCAGGTAAACTCCAGGTAATGAGAAAAAAATCTGTGACTGTTTTTAGATTAAAACAGCGACTTTGCAGTGTATTTCTTATGGTTTTTATGGTTGTATTTGTGGATTCTTGGTCTCATTTGACAGAATGGAAGATATATTACAGAAATAGAGATGATTTTGATAGGTTTTAGTAGTGAAAATAGCATGAAATTGAGCTCAAAGTAGCAGAAATGTTAAATTTTTCCCAATGTTCAAAAGTAAACATATGATGTCACATGTCCAGTACACGTCATTTAGTGGGTCTAATATGTGTTCACAAATGTGCTGATATTATTTATACAATTATTACAATATTACATAACAGTAAATCTTCTGTTTTGTGGTGTGAATAAAAATCTTTTTTGTGAATAAAAAATCAAAATGGAATTCATCTGTAAAGCCTGGAAACATAACTGATAAACAGAGGAAATGTTATTTTAGTGCCAGGAATTCCTGCATTGTTTATTCTGGGCCCTATTTTGAAATTGGAGTACATTTTGAACTTTGTGTGAAATTTGCCAATTTCTGATCACTTTATTGGGTAGTTGAAATAGTTGACTGGGCAGTTTCTTTTGCTCAGTCGATAAAGTAGAAGTGATACTAGCAAAGTAGCTAAGAACTTGGTCAATTGGAATAATGTAATTAGTCTAAAATAGGAGTCAAAGTAGGCAAAATCACCGACGCATAAATATTGCTGATGCAGCAAAATTTGCGAGAGCGTAATTTCATTAGTTTTCCATCAAATTTTGTACTTTTTGTTTTATTACCTTTGGAAAAAGATTCTCTACTATTTCATAAGAAAAATAACAAAAGAAAAAAAATTTGAAAATTCTTGGACCCTGTGGACAAGGCATAGATCTACGGCTTGGACCCTCAAAGGGTTAAGTGATGCATGACTGTGTACTACAAGGAGGCTCACATGTTGGTAATAAAACACACAGTACAAGAAGTTGTCTATGTTTTTCTCTACAGCTGAGGCATTGACGTGTGTGTCAGTAGTAGCACATGGTAAACACCACTCTTCTTGTGTTTCATTTTCTGTGCTTTTGATTTTGTTAATGACCATTGTTCTTTAATTTGTTTTTTTATTTACTGTGCCTGCAGTATATAAGCCACTTCTCCATACATATGTTGCACTTTAACCCTTTGACTGTCGCGGCCGTATATATACGTCTTACGAGGTACCGTGTTTGACGTATATATACTCATAAATTCTAGCGGCTTCAAATCAACCAGGAGAAAGCTGGTAGGCCTACATGTGAGAGAATGGGTCTGTGTGGTCAGTGTGCACCATATAAAAAAAATCCTGGAGCACGCAGTGCTTAATGAGAAAAAAAAACTCCGACCGTTTTTTTTAATTAAAATGCCGACTTTGTGGTCTATTTTCGTATAGTATTTATGGTTGTATTCTCATTTTGTTGGTCTCATTTGATAGAATGGAAGACATATTATAGAAATGGAGATGACTTTGATTGATTTTACTATAAAAAGAACCTAGAAATGGAGCTCAAAATAGGGGAAATGTTTGATTTTTGCCAATGTTCAAAAGTAAGCAAATGATGCCATTTTCCAGTAAATGTCCAACTAGCCATTCTAATATGCAGTCATGAATGGGTTGATGTTATTTATACAATTATTACAGTATTGCAGTAGTCTGCATAATAGTAAGTCTTCAATTTTTTGTTTGAATAAAAATTCAAAATGGAAAGCAAGAGTAATATCAGAGGGGCCTGGAAACACGACTGATGAGCAAAGAAAATGTTATTTTAGAGCCAGGAATGTCTGCATTGTTCATTCTGGACCTTATTTTGAAATTGTCATATTTTTTAGTTTTCGTGAAATTGGCCAAATTGGAAATTTCTGACAACATTATTAGGTAGTTGAAATCGGTAAATGGGCAGTTTCTTGTACTCAATCGATAGAAAAAATGGAGTTCTAAGGAAATAGCTATGAGTTTGGGCGACTGGAACAATGGAATTAGCCAAAAATAGGGCTCAAAGTGGGCGAAATCGCCGATTTGTAAACGGCGCCGAGGTCGCTAACTTCGCGAGAGCATAATTCCGTCAGTTTTCCATCAAATTTCGTTTTTTTGGTGTCATTACAATCGGGAAAAGATTCTATCATTTCGTAAGAAATTTTTTTTTTTTTTTTTTTTTTTAAATTTTGCGACACCAGGACGTAAGACGTATATATACGGCCGCGACAGTCAAAGGGTTAATTAAGATAGATGGACTGAACACATCAACTCCAGACTGAAGGACTGATTACCTCAAGCTCCTCTTCATCTTCTATTGTTGTTTTCTGTATTGGACTGAAGAAAGCCCTGGTTGGCAAAATCTTTCCACAATAAAGATACCCAAATGTTCCATAAATGTTTCATTTTATGTCTGCTTTGTTTCCTTGCCTTTTATTATTTTATAAACTGCCATGAAAATTATACAGTAGAGGATGGCTGAGACTGTTATATTGTCTTGTTAACAGAGCATCCCGACGCTGGCTGGTGGTGTCTTCGCAGGTAAACATTCATCGTGACTACCGTGAAGACCTGGAGGCCCAGCGTCTCGACAAGAAGACGCAGCCTGATGACTTGCTTGTCTTAGACAAGTGTCAACACTTTACCAACCTGACAGTGAGGTGTCAAGGCTCCAAGATGTTTGTCTACCCTGATGTACTCAGAGTAAGTACTCTAGCATGATAAACATTATAACAGCTTCAAGATGTTTGTCTACCCTGACATACATATAATGATAAACATTATAACATGTTTATTCCATATATCAGGTGATGGAGTGAAGTCACTGGCTGGCAAAACATTTCCTCACTAAACATTCCCAGATGTTCCACAAGTGTCTCATTCTTCAGCTTGTGGGATTTGTAACCATTTATATGACAAGTATATGAGTGTTAACGTGGCTGCTTCACTCTCACTTCTTCTTGCTTCACTCTCACTTCTTGCTTCATTCTCACTTCTTCACTTCACTAGAGTTCTGCAGCAAATGGTTAGTAGACAACAAACTCTCGTTACACCTCGGGAAAACGGAAGCCATGCTCTTTGGCATGAAACATAAACTGAGAAGGGTAAATAATTTTAATGTCCGGTGTAATGGGAAACCTGTCAGTTCACTTTCCTCAGTAAAATATCTGGGAATCCCCTATGACCCATGCATGCCAGGAGAATTGATAGGAACAGTGTAGTAAAGAAAGTGAATGCCAGGCTGAAGTTCCTCTACAGACAAGCACACTGTCTACCTACTGAGGCTCACAGGACCCTATGTCTAGCCTTTATACTTCATAGTACTCTGCCTTGACAAAAAAACTGAAAGACTGCAAATCACCTGTAACAAAATGGTAAGATTCATCCTGGGTCTGGGACCAAGGGAACATGTAGGCCAGGATGAATTGCAACAATTGGATATGCTGAATGTTGAAGACAGAGTAAAACAACTGAAGTTAAATCAAGTTTATAAAATTGCTCACAAACAGTGTCCAGAATATCTTGCTGCTAATTTTGTCAAGGTTGGGAACCAAAGCAATCATAGTATCAGAGGGAGAGAACACAACTTTGTAGCACCCACAGCCAGTAGCCAGGCTTCAAACACCTTTTATTGTACAGCAATAAAGGAATGGAGCAGACTGCCTGCACATGTCAAAGCCAGTCATAGCATGAACCAGTTCAAGAAGAGAGCCAAAAGGTGCCTAATGGATGTAGCGACAGAATGGGAAGAGAATGATTTTTTATTTTTTATCTAATACGCATGTAAATATAAACAACTAATTTTACCTTATTCCGAGTATATCTCCTTTATAGTATGAAATAAGATATGATCTCCTTTATAGTATAATAATAAGATATTATCTCCTTTATAGTATAATAATATGGTATTAACCCTTTCAGGGTTTCTGACATACTAGTACATCTTACGCACCAGGGTTATTGACATACTTGTACGCATAAATTCTAGCGTCCTCAAATCAAGCAGGAAAAGGCTGGTAGTCCTAGATGTGAGAGAATGGGTCTGCGTGGTCAGTGTGCGCGGTACAAAAAAAATCGGGGACCCAGTGGTGCATTGTGGGAAAGCCATATCTAGTGCTAAGAAACTCCTCACTCCTCGGCTAATTGGGGCTCTTTTGTTCCCATGTGACAGTTCAAACACAGATGGAAGTGTCATTGAAGATGAATTTCAGGGTTTTGAGGAGTTTGTGACTGAAAGCAATGCCCAGGAAACCTGAAGGAAGGGAAAAAAGGAACGAATGAAGGAAGGAAGGTAGAAAGAAAGGGAGGAAGGAAGGAAGAGATGAGAGGGAGGAAGGAAGAAAGGAAGAGATGAGAGGAAGGAAGGAAGGAGGGAAGGAAGGTAGGATGTAAGGAAGGAAGGAGATCATCAACCTAGGATAACCCAAAAAATTCAGACAGTGACTTCTTTCCATGTGGGTTGGTGAGGTGGGGAGGAAGTTGACAGGCAGGGAGGGTGGTGAGTGATGGTGCTATTTGTCATTGTGACACTGATTATGCTGGTGACTCAGCATATTTACAAGTCCACCCCCACACAACAACTACAAGCTTTACAGAAGCTGTAGCAGTTCTGGGAAGTGTCCAGTGACTTTATATGTGTATATATGTGATAGAAAAATAATAATAACACTTTTTATTGTTGGTTTGTGTAAACGTGTTTTGTAAACGATATAATGGTTGTTTATGCTGTTATTGTGTAGCATACAACGAGTGAATGTACATTCAGTATTCTTTGTATTGGTCTCACAGGCCATGAAATTACTTGAATAAAGAAAAAAAAGAAGGAAGAAGTAAGGAAGGAAGGAGGGAAGGTAGGTAGGCAGGTAGGAAGAGATGAGAGGAAGGAAGGAGGGAAGGTAGGTAGGAAGAGATGAGAGGAAGGAAGGAAGGAGGGAAGGTAGGTGTTAAGAGATGAGAGGATGGAAAGAAGGAAGGTAGGTTTGTGGGGGGGAAGGGATGTATTGTGGAAGGCAGTGAGTGTTAGTGAGTGGTGGTATGATGCATCATTGTGACACTACACCGGTGACTCAGTACATTTACAAGTCCACCCCCACACTACTACAAGCTTTCGAAACCTCTTGTAGTTATAGGAACCTATCCATTGACTCTATATGTGTATATATATGATAGAAAAATAGTAATAAACAATATTTTTTATTGTTTGTTTGTGTAAACATGTTTTGTAAACAATATAATGACAGCAGAGTTTGTGCTGTAATTGTGTAGTATACAATGAGTGAATGTACAGTAGGGCCCCGCTTTACAGTGTTTTGCTTTACGGCATTCCGCTAATACGGTCATTTCAAATTATGACCTAAACTCTCTGTACAACTCCCCCCACCTGACTTTCTAATGCGATCATCGTGCCCCACCCTGTTTGTTTACATTCTCCATGAGCTCTGTAAGCACCATGTCTCTCCATTGTGTCTGGAAACTCCAAAATTTCAAGTGTTTTTGAAAGTTATTTCATATTTTATATATACTCTGATAATTATACTTATGTATACCTGTACCTAAATAAACTTACACACGGTGCTGGCATGCAGGTACACATTAAAATCAGTAAGAATGTCTTACGTCTCGAGATGCCATGTTAGTAATGATAATAATACTCAATAATAATCATTGAGTCTCATTAAATGTCATATATTATGTTAATATACACATTTTTATTAATCCAGCTATGATTTTTTTTCAAAATTATATAATAAACATGATGCATAACATATAAATATGATAAATACACCCCACAATAGAATAAATAAACATGAATATGAGATGTGGTAGCCAGATAACTTGTACAAGTGACGGCAAGAATAACGTTTTCTCTAGCCCAACATAAGAGAAAATGTGTTACTGGAGGTAACTGTAGAAAATTATTCCTTTCAGAAACCTTCACTCAAAGTGTCATTTCTTCTAAAAAATGGTGTTACATGAGAATGGGAGTGTTCCTCTTTATTTATTCTATCATATCAACATAGAGACAACTTGTACACAATGTAACTTGAACACAAACCAGACGTGTACACTTTGTTTACATAACTCATGTTCGCCTGGTTTGTTTACATAACTCCACGAGTGTCCTCTCTCTTGTACTCATTCTCTCTCTCTCTCATTTATTTGTTTTATCTCGTTTACTCACCTCTGACCCTAAATTAAGACTACAAATATTTTAAGGTAAGTAATGAGAGAACTGTATATGCATTTTATTGCTCTGGGATGCTTAAATGTAATAGAATATTATGTGGCCTGGTATGGTAGCCAGGCTGACTACCATACATACCACACTTGATTTCTTACAATAAATACTACTTGTCTCACCCTAGATTAAGACTATAATATTTTAAGGTAAGTAATGAGTGTACTATATGTGTATTGTACTTTTTTATTGTTTTTTAATGCTTTGTTCTACTGCTAACTCCAATGGAAATAAGTCACACTGTCTGGCTTTTTTGGGTTATCCTTAGGTACTTTACACATATGCTGCTATGTATGATAATCTATGTAACTGCATTTGTGTATATCTGAATAAACTTACTTACTTACTAACTTAATATATGTTAGTGCAAACTTGTTATTTAGTATTTGTATGTATTTATAAGTGGAAAAAAAGGTGTTCCACTTTACGGCAGATTCCACTTTACGGCGGTAGCCTGGAACCTAACCTGCCGTATAAGTGGGGCCCTACTGTGTACCAAATAGTCTTTATATTGGTCTCAGATGCCATAAAAGTTACTTGAAAAAATAAAGTATTAAAAAATAAAAGAAAAAAACAGAAAAAACAAATTAACTATTACTGGGTGACCGGCAGTCAGCGATGTTGCCTTATGCAGTTCAGTTTCAGTCAACTTCACGACTCCATATCTCCATAAGTATTGATTGCAAAAATTTTTTTTGGCCTATAATACTCGCAAAAATAACTATCATTTCAAAAGAAAAAATAATTTTTTTTTTCGAATATTTTTTGACCCTGAGAACAAGTTTGGGATAGGGCCTGTCGACCCTGAAAGGGTTAAAAGGACCCCAATGGAAATTAGTCACTCTGAGTTTTTTGGGTTATCCTAGGTTCTTTACATGTATGCTGCTATGTATGACAATCTATGTAACTGTATTTGTGTATACTTTTTCTTGCTTCACTCTCACTTCTTCTTGCTCACATTAACCATAGTGTTAAATATTAATATTGTCTTATTGGTAAAATCTGTGTACAGTAGGGCCCTGCTTTATGGCGTTTTACCTTATGGCATTCTGCTAATATGGCGATTTCAAATTATGACCAAACTCATTATATGGCTCCCTGTCTTTCTCATGTGGTGTGCCCCACCTGGTTTGTTTACATTCTCCATGAGCATATCTCTCTATTATGTCTGGAAACTTGCCAAAATTTCAAGTGTTTGAAAGTTATTTCATATTTATATACAACTATACTCAGATAATTATTCATATGTGTTTCTGTACCTAAATAAACTTACACACTGTGCTGGCATGCAGGTACACATTAAAATCACTAAAAGTGTCTTATTAGTCTTGATGCCATATTAACCCATTCAGGGTCCGTCCCGTAGATCTACGGCTTTATGTTCAGGGTCCAAACCGTAGATCTACGCCATGAGCTCAGCTCACTCTGATAAACTGTGAGTGGTACATTTGGGCCTAGATATGAGAGAATACATCTATGTGGTATGTGTGCACCACATAAAACAGATCCTGCAGCACACTGTGTATAATGAGAGAAAAAAAATGAAATCATGATTTTTCGATTAAAACAGCAACTTTGCAGTGTTTTTTCGTATGTTTTTTATAGTTGTATTTGCGATTTCTTGGTCTCATTTGATAGAATGGAAGACATATTACAGAAATAGATTGATTTTGATTGGTTTTAGCACTGGAAATGGCTTGAAACTGAGCTCAAAGTAGCAGAAATGTTAAATTTTTGCCGATATTCAAGAGTAAACAAACGACCTCACACGTCTAATACACGTCAGCTGGTGGGTCTAATATACATTCACAAATATGGTGATGATATTTATACAATTATTACAGTATTGCATAACAGTAAATCTTCTATTTTTTGGTGTGAATAAAAATTCATTATGTGAATAAAAAATCAAAATGGAATTTATTTGTAAAGCCTCAAAACATAACTAATGAACAGAGGAAATGTTAGTTTAGTGCCAGGAATGCCTACATTGTTCATTCTGGACCCTATTTTGAAATTGGAATATTTTGAACTTTGTGTTAAATTGGCCAAATTAACAATTTCCGATCACTTTATTTTGTAGTTGAAACAGTTGACTTGGCGATTTCTTGTGCTCAATCGATAGAATAGAAGTAATACTAGTGAAATAGCTAAGAATTTGGTTGATTGGAATAATGTAATTGGCCTAAAATGGGAGTCAAAGTCGGCAAAATCGCCGATTCGTAAATATCGCTGACACATCAAAATTCGCGAGAGCATAATTTCGTCAATTTTCCACCAAATTTCGTACTTTTTGTTTTATTACCATCACAAAAAGATTCTCTACGATTTCATAAGAAAAAATAACAAATTTTTTTTTTGAAAATTCTTGGACACTGGTGCGTGACTCCAGATTTGGGCCTTGGACCCTGAAAGGGTTAATAATGATAATAAGAACAGCACACAATAATAATCTCTCTGAGGCACAATAAATGTCATATAAAACTTGAATATAGATATTTTGCTTAATCCATCTTATGATATGTTTTCCAAAATTATATAATAAACATGCTATGTAACATATAAACATGATAAATATACCCACAGTAGAAGAAGTTAACATAAATATGAGATTTTTTCTAGTTGGGAGTAAACTAAAAAACATGCATTTGCCTGGTTTGTTTTCATTCTCATTCTCTCTCTCTCTCTCTCTCTCTCTCTCTCTCTCTCTCTCTCTCTCTCTCTCTCTCTCTCTCTCTCTCTCTCTCTCTCGTTCTCTCTCTCTCGTTCTCTCTCTCTCGTTCTCTCTCTCTCGTTCTCTCTCTCTCGTTCTCTCTCTCTCGTTCTCTCTCTCTCGTTCTCTCTCTCGTTCTCTCTCTCTCGTTCTCTCTCTCTCGTTCTCTCTCTCGTTCTCTCTCGTTCTCTCTCTCTCGTTCTCTCTCTCTCGTTCTCTCTCGTTCTCTCTCGTTCTCTCTCTCTCTCGTTCTCTCTCTCTCGTTCTCTCTCTCTCGTTCTCTCTCGTTCTCTCTCTCTTGTTCTCTCTCTCGTTCTCTCTCTCTCTCGTTCTCTCTCTCTCGTTCTCTCTCTCGTTCTCTCTCGTTCTCTCTCTCTCGTTCTCTCTCTCTCGTTCTCTCTCTCTCATTCTCTCTCTCGTTCTCTCTCTCTCGTTCTCTCTCTCTCGTTCTCTCTCTCTCGTTCTCTCTCATTCTCTCTCATTCTCTCTCTCTCGTTCTCTCTCTCTCTCGTTCTCTCTCTCTCGTTCTCTCTCTCTCGTTCTCTCTCTCTCGTTCTCTCTCTCTCGTTCTCTCTCTCTCGTTCTCTCTCTCTCGTTCTCTCTCTCTCGTTCTCTCTCTCTCGTTCTCTCTCTCTCTCTCTCTCTCTCTCTCTCTCTCTCTCTCTCTTTTTTTATTTTTTTTTTTTTTACACAGGGTTTGACAAGATTAAGGATCCCTAGCTTTATTGACAAGCTATTTACAGGTTAAGGATTCCTAACTTTATTGGCAAGCTAAGAACTGTTATCTACATCAGCTCATTTGAAAGCATTTTTATTGTTATTGCAACCCCTCCTGTCAAGTAGATGCGAGATACGGCGAAGTGCTGTAAGCTTCCTGGCTGCCTTGTTTGCAAGATTTACAACATGGTTCTTCATGGTTAGATTGGAGTCAAATTTCATCCCAAGGATATCAACTTCTTCTCCAGGTGCCAACACCCTCCCATTCATCCTTACTACTGCACCAGCATTACCATCATGGTGCCTAGAGATGATCATCATTTGCGTTTTCTCAGGTGCAAATGTTACTTGCCATCTATTTCCCCAAGCTGATATAGCTCTCAGCTGGTGACTGATGTAGCTTAGAGCAGCTGGCATTTCTTCTCTTGGATAAGTGAATGTCAGTGTACAGTCGTCTGCATATGCATGTGATTCTGGGATGAGATGAAGAAGGTCGTTGAAGTAGACATTCCATGACATTGGTCCCAGCACGCTTCCTTGTGGAACACTTGCCCCAATAGGATGTCTTGCTGATTCCGTTCCATTGAGAATTACACTTAGAGATCTACCTTGAAGGTAATCACTGAGGAGACATAGCGTAGAGCCTGCAATTCCCAGTGCTTGAAGTTTTGCTAAGAGGCCCTGGTGCCACACCCGGTCGAAAGCGCCAGCAATGTCCAGTGCTACCACACAGCTGACTTTGGATTCATGCAGTGACTGGTGCCACTTAGTGGAGAGGTTTAACAACAGATCAGCAGCAGAGTAACCTTTCCTGAAGCCATATTGATGATCACAAAGTAGTGAGTGATAGTCAAAAAACTCTGTCATTTGTCTTGAGATTATTGTCTCAAGGATTGACTCAAGTGATTGACAGGAGTGACACTGGTCTGTAGTTGCTGATTTCTGCTCTGCTCTTCTTTTTGTGAACAGGGACTACATTTGCCTCTTTCCATAGAGAGGGCCATTTACACTGTACTAGGCAGTGCTGAAAGATGCGAGTTAGAGGTGCTGCTAGCTGGTCTGCACATCTCAGCAATCTTGGGCTCAACTTGTCTGGGTCCACAGCCTTTCCTTGGTCAAGCGATTTAAGAAGGAAATGCACCTCCTCCTGCCTTATTGTCACCACTGACAGTTTTGACACAGTTCTTGCAGCTAGCCAAGGAGGGTCCCTTGCTGGATCAGGAACTTGCATTTTGGTAGCAAAGCGTTCAGCAAAGAGGTCCGCCTTCTCTTGACTACTAGTAGAGGTGGTCCCATTCTGTCGATTTAGAGGTGGAATGAGTTCATCAGGCAGATAACCTTGTCTGTCCTTGACCAGGGACCACCAGGTTTTGGAGCCTACCCTACCTGATGCTAGCTTTCTTTTAGTGACCACCTGCCATTTAGCAATGGCCCACTTTTGAACGTCACCCATATGCCTACAGGCTTGCCTGTGCAAGTTCCTGTTATAGGTGGTAGGATGTCTCTTATACCTTCGCCATGCTTTGTACTTAGCAGTAGCAGCCTCTCTACAATGAAAGCCAAACCAAGGCTGATCTGTAGGCTTCGTCACATATTGCCGGTGAGGAATGTGTTCTTGTTGTAGATTAAGGATGTGTCCAGTGAAGGCTTTCACTTGGTTATCAACATCCCCTTGGAAAAGAGCATTCCAATCGGTGGTGGCGAGCTCAGAGCGAAGGGCTGGCCAATTACCTCTTTCCCATAGCCAGGTTGTGCGTGTGGACTCCTCACCTCGTACTGTTGGGATCTTAAGTGTCGTAAAAGCAGCCTTGTGGTCAGACGATCCAACATAGCCGAGGGGTTGACAAGTGACTATACCTTCTGCCAGATCACTCACTACTGGGTCAAGGGAGGAGCCAGAGATGTGAGTGGGGAAATCAACAAAGTTTCTCATGTCAAATACTGCAAGAAGGCCATCAAAGTCCCTCTGTATATGGTGTTGGTTGAGGTCACCAACAATTATGATATGTTGATAGTTGTGTTGTAGCAGAAGGGTGTCCATATTTTCCATTAGGAAGTTGATGGGGTCTGCATGTTGCCACTGAGGTCTGTATATTGCACATGCTAGTACAGAGGTACTAGCATGTGCAGAGCTTGAAGAACATCATTTCAAGATGAGTAGGGATGGCAACATCAATGTGCTGGGCATGAACACTTTTAGAGAAGCACACAGCAACACCTCCTCCTTGCCCTTGCCTGTCTTTTCTCATCCATGAGGTGTAGCCAGCAATTCTTGCAAAATTTTCTGGAGTCCTGTCATCCAAAAATGTTTCAACAACAGCTATCATGTCGAGACGTCGAGTGTTCATAAAACTATGTGTGAGCTCTCCAACGTTAGTAATTATTATTATTTATTATCACACTGGCCGATTCCCACCAAGGCAGGGTGACCCAAAAAAGAAAAACTTTCACCATCATTCACTCCATCACTGTCTTGCCAGAAGGGTGCTTTACACTACAGTTTTTAAACTGCAACATTAACACCCCTCCTTCAGAGTGCAGGCACTGTACTTCCCATCTCCAGGACTCAAGTCCGGCCTCCCGGTTTCCCTGAACCCCTTCATAAATGTTACTTTGCTCACACTCCAACAGCACGTCAAGTATTAAAAACCATTTACTTAAGAACATAAGAACATAAGAAAGGAGGAACACTGCAGCAGGCCTGTTGGCCCATACTAGGCAGGTCCTTTACAATTCATCCCACTAACAAACATTTGACCAACCCAATTTTCAATGCCACCCAAGAAACAAGCTCCGATGTGCAAGTCCCTCTCAAATCCAACCCCTCCCACTCATGTACTTATCCAACCTAAATTTGAAACTACCCAAAGTCCTAGCCTCAATAATCCAACTAGGTAGACTGTTCCACTCATCAACTACCCTATTTCCAAACCTATACTTTCCTATGTCCTTTCTAAATCTAAACTTATCTAATTTAAATCCATTACTGCGGGTTCTCTCTTGAAGAGATATCCTCAAGACCTTGTTAATATCCCCTTTATTAATACCTATCTTCCACTTATACACTTCGATCAGGTCTCCCCTCATTCTTCGTCTAACAAGTGAATGTAACTTAAGAGTCTTCAATCTTTCTTCATAAGGAAGATTTCTAATGCTATGTATTAATTTAGTCATCCTACGCTGAATGTTTTCTAACGAATTTATGTCCATTCTGTAATATGGAGACCAGAATTGAGCTGCATAATCTAGGTGAGGCCTTACTAATGATGTATAAAGCTGCAGTATGACCTCTGGACTTCTGTTGCTTACACTTCTTGATATAAATCCCAGTAATCTATTTGCCTTATTACGTACGCTTAGGCATTGCTGTCTTGGTTTAAGGTTGCTGCTTACCATAACCCCCAAGTCCTTTTCGCAATCTGTATGGCTAAGTTCTACATTATTTAACTTATAAGTGCTAGGGTTATGGACACTCCCAAGCTTCAGAACCTTGCATTTATCTACATTGAACTGCATCTGCCACTTTTCTGACCAAGAGTAGAGTTTGTCTAAATCCTCCTGAAGTTCCCTAACATCTACGTTTGAATCAATTATCCTACCTATCTTCGTGTCATCGGCGAAATTGCTCATATCACTAGTAATTCCTTCATCAAGATCATTGATGTATATTATAAACAACAACGGGCCCAAGACTGATCCCTGTGGAACGCTACTTGTTACTGATCCCCACTCGGATTTAACCCCATTTATGGACACTCTCTGCTTCCTGTCTGTGAGCCATGATTTGATCCACGAGAGCACCCTTCCCCCAATGCCATGAGCTGCTACTTTCTTCAACAGTCTTTGGTGCGGAACTCTATCAAATGCCTTACTAAAATCTAAGTAAACAATATCAAATTCTTTATCGTGGTCAACAGCCTCAAAAGCTTTACTGAAGAAAGTTAATAAATTAGTTAGACAAGACCGGCCTCTTGTGAATCCATGCTGAGTATCCTTAATCAAGCTATGCTTATCGAGATGGCTTCTTATAATCTGAGCTATAATTGACTCTAGTAATTTGCCTACAATTGAGGTCAGGCTTATTGGGCGGTAATTTGACGGTAACGACTTGTCCCCTGTTTTAAAAATAGGAATTACATTAGCCATCTTCCACATATCAGACACTACACCTGTTTGAAGAGATAAATTAAAAATATTAGTTAATGGTTCACAGATTTCCATTTTGCATTCCTTAAGAACCCTTGAAAAAACCTCATCAGGACCCGGTGACTTATTTTGCTTCAGTCGGTCTATCTGCTTCACAACCATTTCACTAGTGACTGTGATGTTACATAATTTATCTTCTTCTGATCCACTATAAAAATTAATTACCGGAATATTATTAGTGTCTTCCTGTGTAAAAACCGAGAGAAAACAATTACCCAAAATCGAGCACATTTCACTCTCCTTGTCTCCATTCACTCCTATCAAACACGCTCACGCATGCCTGCTGGAAGTCCAAGCCCCTCGCACACAAAACCTCCTTTACCCCCTCCCTCCAACCTTTCCTAGGCCGACCCCTACCCCGCCTTCCTTCCACTACAGACTGATACACTCTTGAAGTCACTCTGTTTCGCTCCATTCTCTCTACATGTCCGAACCACCTCAACAACCCATTAGTAATGAAACCTCTAATGTTGGCCGACAGGATGCTGATAGACTGGCTCCTCATGATGTGGTCAGCTTGAGGTGGTGGGTGTGTAGGGCATGTAAGGTGCCTGCCCTTGACAGAGGTAGGGTACTGATGTAGCTGCAGGGATGTAAGTCTGTGGTCTTGTATAAGGCACAGTACCACATGCTGGGCTGAGATAGGAGTAGCTGAGTGGGTGACGTGTGAGAGTGTTCACCAATTCAGAGATCCTGCTGGTTTGTTCTGAGAACAGGTCTCTAAACAGGTGGTCCTGTCTGTCAAGTTCCTTTTTCTTCTGACACTGGTCCTCCTGATGTCCTTTCTTGTAGCAGTAATTGCACCTGGTATCTCGCAGGCAGTTGTTGGTGGTGTGCCCCTTCCGGTGACAGTGAGAGCACAGCCTAGGTGCCTGGGAGGGTGGACTATGATTTGTTGCACCTCCTGCGTTTCGCAGATTTGTCCTCAGGTTCTGCCGCTGGAACTGTGTTAGTGGAGGGTGAGACGGCTGTAGATACAGTGGACCCCCGCATACCGTTGGCATCACATAACGTTAAATCCGCACCGATACATTTTATCGCTAAAATTTTGCCTCGCATACCGCTAAAAAACCCGCTCAACACTATTCGTCCGAGACGCGTCTAATGTGCGGCCTGAGCCAGCCTCACATGTTCCGCCGGTGGCATTGTTTACAAGCCAGCCTCCGCGGTAACATCCAAGCATACAATCGGAACATTTCGTATTATTACAGCGTTTTTGGTGATTTTATCTGCAAAATAAGTGACCATGGGCCCCAAGAAAGCTTCTAGTGCCAACCCTGTGGTAAAAAGGGTGAGAAATATTATCGAAATACTGTGGTACCATGGTCAACTGCTGCTGCTGCTGCTGCTGTAGCACTGTCAGCTGCTGCTGCTGCTGTAGCACCATCTGCTGCTGCTGTAGCACCATCAGCTGCTGCTGCTGCTGCTGCTGTACCACCATCAGCTGCTGCTGCTGCTGCTGTTATAGTACCATCTGCTGCTGCTGTAGTACCGTCTGCTGCTGCTGTAGCATCGTCTGCTGCTGCTGTAGCACTGTCAGCTGCTGCTGCTGCTGCTGTAGCTGCTGTCAGCTGCTGCTGCTGCTGTAGCTGCTGCTGCTGCTGCTGTAGCACTGTCAGCTGCTGCTGCTGCTGTGCACCATAGTACTGATCTGCTGCTGCTGTAGCTGCTGCTGCTGCTGTAGCACCGTCTGCTGCTGCTGTAGCACTGTCAGCTGCTGCTGCTGCACTGTCTGCTGCACTGCAGCTGCTGCTGCTGCTGCAGCTGCTGCTGCTGCTGCTGCTGTAGTACTGTCTGCTGCTGCTGTAGCTGTGCTGCTGCTGTAGCACTGTCAGCTGCTGCTGCTGCTGTAGCAGCTGCTGCTGCTGTCACCGTCAGCTGCTGCTGCTGCTGCTGTGTACCGTGCTGCTGCTGCTGTAGTACCGTCTGCTGCTGCTGCTGTAGTACCGTCTGCTGCTGCTGTAGCATGTCTGCTGCTGCTGTAGCAGCAGCACTGTCAGCTGCTGCTGCTGTAGCACCGTTGTTGGTGTGGCTTATTGAGAATACCAAGAAACAATTAACCCCAGAGGGTTAGCCACCCAGGATAACCCAAAAAAGTCAGTGTCATCGAAGACTGTCTAACTTATTTCCATTGGGGTCCTTAATCTTGTCTCCCAGGATGCAACCCACACCAGTCGACTAACACCCAGGTGAACAGGGAAAAATGCCTGGAACTAGTGCTCATATTGGTGAATTTAAAGCCAGCAAAGGTTGGTTTGAGAGATTTAAGAATCGTAGTGGCATACACAGTGTGATAAGGCCTGTTCTGGAAGAAAATGCCAAACAGGACCTACAGTACTCAGGAGGAAAAGGCACTCCCAGGACACAGTGTCTCATCAGTCATTGCTGCATCTTCAATAAAGGTAAGTGTCATTTATTCTTCATTTAGTAGAGTAGTACATGCACAATATATATTGTGCATGTACTACTCTACTATTGTGCATGTATCCTTCTCTTTGTGTGTAGGAAAATGTATATTTCATGTGGTAAAATTTTTTTTTTCATACTTTTGGGTGTCTTGCACGGATTAATTTGATTTCCATTATTTCTTATGGGGAAAATTCATTCGCATAACGATAATTTCGCATAACAATGAGCTCTCAGGAACGGATTAATATCGTTATGCGGGGGTCCACTGTATGCTTTCCTGTCATCTGGAAGGATTATTGAAAGCTAGAAATTCTGTGAAGAACGAGCCGGTGGGTTGTCATCAACACCTGCGACCGCCCCCTTCATCATCAGCAATGGCTACGATTTCAACAACACGCAGTGTCACTAACACCAGACACCCACGTTTTATATACATTTATATTAGCATTGAATTCAGTTTTCATTTATATTTTTCATTTTTCATTTTCTTTAATGTAGGATTAATACTTCATATTTAAGTATTTTATATTTTATATTTTCTAAATAATAAAGCTGGCTCCTCCTCAGGAAAATTAATGAATAGAAAAAGAAATAATAACAGACAAACATAAACACTTTATTATATAGAAAATAGAAAATATAAAACACTTAAATATGAAATATTAATCCTACATTAAAGAAAATGAAAAATGAAAAATATAAATAACAGAATTCAACGCTAATTTAAAACTTGGGTGTCTGGTGTTGGTGACACTGTGTGTTGTTGAAATCGTAGCCATTGCTGATGATGGGGGGGGAGGTCGCAGGTGTTGGTTACAATCCACCGGTTCGTTCTTCACAGTATAGCCGTGAGTGTTATATCCCGATGACAGGAAAGCAGGTTCTTTACCACTGCAATGATGAGGTGTTACGTCCTGCAATTTCGTACAGGTGCACAGGTAATTAAATCCAAAAAGGGGAAGTCTCAGGACGTTAGTCCATCTCCATCAGTTCTACTCGTTGATTGGCAGGTGACCCTCTCTGTCATCCAAGCTGGAAAGATAGACAGGTTACCCACTGCTTAAGAAATCACTCTCCATGATAAGCACAATACCTATAAGATGTGGTCACTATTACAACAGTCAACTTAAAGCAAGACTGAAAGGACTAAGTTTATTATTGGTCAAAAGTGAAGCTTTCAACCAATAAATCCACTAGAATACAAGGCAGGCATGTACTTACAGTAGTGCTGGAAGCTGTGAGTCTAGTGATTACTGTTTGGACCGGAGCCCCACACGTCACCTTTCGGGGGGAGGGGAAGAAGGAGGGGAAGGGATGGCGGGAGCTAGACTGACCCTACCTTAACAAGCAGCCGGCAGTCAAACTATCACTTTCGGGGTGGGGGAAAAAAGGCGGGAATAGCGGGAGCTTGACTTACCCTACCTTAACAAGTAGCCGGCAATGAAACTATTGTTACTATATACTCCCTCTCTACTCCTATCTATTGAACTTTTCCCTCACATGCCTGGATGGGGTTACGATGCCTACCACACTATTCAATACCCACCTACCCTACTATTCACCTTGCATCCTATAATAAGTCCATTATTATTATTATAATCAAGGGGGAGCGCTAAACCCGTAGGATTATACCGCACCTGGGGGGGATGTGGAAATCATTCAGGCTTAATTCAGGGAACCGGAGCACAGATCCAATTCCCTAAATCAAAAGCCTCTCACCAACATCAAGGAACCTTCCCTGAGGGGAATAAGACCATTAAGGCTACGAATATTTTAAGTTAAGGTAAGTAATGAATGTACACTCTATGCATTTTATCGCTCTAGGGCTCTTTAAATGTCAAATTACAGTGGACCCCTGCATAACGATATTATTTCAATCCAGAAGTCTGTTTGGGTGCCGTTATAGACCGAATTTGTTCCCATAAGAAATATTGTGAATTAGATTAGTCCATTTCAGACCCCTAAAAATACACCTACAAAAGCACTTACAAAAATAAACTTACATAATTGGTCGAGTTGGGAGCTGATCGTTATCCGGGGGTCCACTGTATATTACGTGTGGGTGGGGTTGTGTGGGGTGGCCTGGCTAGCTACCATACCTACCACACCTAACTTCTTACAATAAACACTACACACTTGTCACCCTACATTAACCCCTTAACCATCCAAAAATAGATCTACGTTCTCTCGCCCAGCACTCCAAATATTTTGATTTTTTTTTTTTTTTCAATAATGAAGAGGACTTTTTTTACATAAAGTTATGTAAAAAAAAAAAAAATAGTCAGTACTTATGGAAATATAAGACCACAAAGTCAGCGCTTGTCACTCCTCACCTGACGGCAACATGGAATCCTGCCGCTTGCAAAAGTGTTGCCAATATACCTTTTTTCCTCATTTTTTATTTTAATTTATATAATTTTTATGTTCTGATAATTACAATTTGTAGTAGTTCTTGTGATTTCATAGCCAATGTTTGTTCTGAAATAGTACTCAAATAGTCACAAACACATTGACAAATGAACATTTTCACCTGCCTGGGTCACCTACTATTATCTAGAAATATATACAAAGCATTTATAGGTCCCAGTAATGTTTTAGACATGCTGGAGTATATATGAAACTCCTTGAAGCATCGTGTAAGATGAGTGTCATTCCACTGCTGACAGTGCAGCAGTGGACACATGACACTTGATGATCGTGCACTGCCTTGGCTCTTTGTTTGTCATAACTGTTACATATAAACATGTCTGTGTCTGTCTATTTGTCTGTCTATTTGTCAGTACTGTGTACTGTACTCGTAGTAACTGTTACTGATTCACTGCCTCTTACATGAATCAGTGACCATTACGTGACTCATTGCTGACCCAGCATGACGTCACGAGTTACTCTTTGAATGCCAAGTGTGCCTTCGAGCTCTGCCCCCAGCTCAAGACAAGGCAGAGTAGAGAGTAGACAGGACAGGCAAAGGCTCTGAGTGTTGTCTCCTTTTAATATAAGTTACCAGCCATCCATCGTGTGTGTTATTCCAAAATCCATCAATTTGAACCCCACGACAGTTGGTGGCAGTGGTGGGATGGATTTAGGGTATTTCAGCAGCTGTAAGAAGTATGTTTGATGTATCTCCAGCTGGGTCAAGTGAGTGCCACCGGCGTCCCTTGGTCAGCAAATGCCACCTCCACACCCTCCTCTACCCAACTAAGCCAGCTTTTACAGCTCCCTACAAGTTTCGTGGTTAGTTGTGCCTTAATTGCTTTGTTAACCTTCGAGGAGTTGATCTGGGTTTCGCAATTAAGCCAGCCTGTTAAGTCAGTTAATCATCCAGCCTGCCTCAGGAAATCATCCAGCCTGCCTCATCAATCATCATCCAGTCTGCTCCTTCATGCTGTGTGCAGCGTTACAAGTATTTAAGTCAGCCGTTATCAAGGGTTTATGCCAGCAAGACAACCCAGCTGAGAGAGATAAGTAAACCAAGCCAGGTCCTCTTTGAAGTATTGTCTCTAATATCGCTTTGTGCTACCAGTTGGACGCTGGTTAGAGTGATATTCACCGTCCTTGTGGCATATAGTGGCTTAGCAAGCCACCTGAGATTTTCAATTAAGTGGTGTAAGTGTTCCAGTGAGGTGTGCGGGACAAGCCACCCTGCCCACTACCACCACCGCCATCTCCACCATCCACCACCCACCCACCACAAAGCCTTATCCACCTGTGGTATTCTTCACCCTTACTGTACCGCTTACACTAGGTCAAGACCAAGAGCTAGATCTTCTGCGCACCACCTTTAGCAAAGCCTATTCTCATTTCTTCAAGTTCTGAGTGTGGGGTGTCTATTTGTCTATCTGTCTATTTATTTATCTGACTATTTATTTATCTGTCTAGTTCTTGTCTCTTTATCTCTGTCTCTACTTATCTGTCTGCCTGTGTGTCTGTTTTCCTGTCTCTGCTTTTCTCTCTGCTTGTCTCTCTGTCTCAGAACCAACGGGTATTACACACGATGCAGAGATGCAAAGTCATCACATCTGATTCCTGAACAAGTGAAAATGCATATTACTTTCCAGTCATGCTTATTATACCTTATATCTACAAGCACAGTATAGCACTTTGTCTTTTTTTTTTTTTTTTTTTTTGGTTATCCTAGTTAATTTACACTATGCATAAAAACTTTTTATGTGTATCTGTGAGATAGAGACAGAGACAGGAATAGACAGAGATACAGAAACAGGCAGAGATAGATACAGATGGAGATAGAGACAGCTAAAGTCAATCAGCCAACCAGCCACCCAGCCAGCCAGCCACCTGGCCAGCCAGCCAGCCACCCGGCCAGCCAGCCACCCGGCCTGCCAGCCACCCAGCCTGCCAAACACGTATTACACATTCCAGAATTGTTTCTCTTTACTTAGGTTATAGGTTATAGGACATTCTGGCAGGATGACACTATCAGTGGTATTAAAATTGAAAGGATGTTGCAGAAGGATTATTATCAAGGTTTTTGATATTTCCTCGACCACTTGTGGCCACATGCACCTCAAAGTCACTAAACTCTGGGTTAGTCACTTTCCTCTTGAAAAGGGAGTGTTAATACAACCCCTTGAAAAGGGAGTGTTAATACAACCCCTTGAAAAGGGAGTGTTAATACAACCCCTTGAAAAGGGAGTGTTAATACAACCCCTTGAAAAGGGAGTGTTAATACAACCCCTTGAAAAGGGAGTGTTAATACAACATGACATCAATGAATCCTTGGTGTTTGCCATGCTGTTTGCTGTAGCTGGTGCTCAATTGAACTGGTGCTCCCACAAGGTACTAAGTGCTCCCAGATTTTTTTAATACTGTGCACACCAAGTGTTAAGACCCATTGTATACAGACCAGGCATATCAGGCCAATTGTCCCAAATTTGGAGGCAGCAAAAATAAAACGTAGATCTACATTTGGAGCACTAGTGGTAAGAACATAGATCTACGTTTGGACAGTTAAGGGGCTATGACTACAAATATTTTAAGTAATAAGTGTACTGTGTGTGTATTTTACTTTTTATTGTTTTTAATACCTTGTTCTATTGCTAACTTAATACAGTGGTACTCCAAGTTTCGTACAGCTCCCAACTCGAAAAATTATGTAAGTGTATTATTGTAAGTGCTTTTGTAAGTGTACTTTTGGGGGTCTGAAACAGACTAATCTAATTTACATTATTCCTTATGGGAACAAATTCGTTCGGTAACAGCACTCAAACAGCCTTCTGGAATGAATTATGGCTGAAACTCAGGGTACCACTGTATATGTTAGTGTAAACTTATTATCTGACATTTATAAGTGAAAACAAATGGTGTTCTGCTTTCCGGCAGTGTCCGCTTTCCAGCAGTAGCCTGGAACCTAACCTGTCGTATAATTGGGGCCCTACTGTAATGTATATTAGAGCAGGTTTCCTCTATTCTGTTTATTACAGTATGCACTACTCTACTGTATAAACATTTAAAAATATACTAAAAATGTTATAAATGGTTCAAAGGTGACATTAAAATAATATCTAAAGATGGTTGACACAAACCCACTACCAGTACAGTATGCTCCTCACTTAATGACCAGTTTGCTTACCAACCTACTCTTAGGAACTGAACCCCATCAGTAAGTGAGGAGAGGCTGTATATAAAACATGAAATAAATTTGAAACACATGAAATTTAGAAAGTTTCCAGATGTAATGGAGAGACGCGGTGCTCACGGAGATCACAGAGAATGTAAACAAACTGAGTGGGGCATGGTGATTATATTAGAAAATCAGGTGGGGGGAGTCGTATAGCGAGTTTTGGTCATAATTTGAAATGTCCGTATTAGCGGAATGCCATAAGGCAAAACACTGTAAAGCAGGGTCCTACTGCACCATGGTTTATACTATGTGTATGGTACAATGTGTGGTACAGTGTGTGGTACAATGTATGTTATAATGTGATATACAATGTGTGGTAGATTATTCATGTTTAACATCTGTTGATTATTCATGTTAAATATCTGTATTAATGTTAGTAGAATTACCAACCAGTTGCTCTTTGCTGATGACACTGTGCTCTTGGGAGATTCTGAAGAGAAGTTGCAGAGATTGGTGGATGAATTTGGTAGGGTGTGCAAAAGAAGAAAATTAAAAGTGAATACAGGAAAGAGTAAGGTTATGAGGACAACAAAAAGATTAGGTGATGAAAGATTAGATATCAGATTGGAGGGAGAGAGTATGGAGGAGGTGAATGTATTCAGATATTT
Organism: Cherax quadricarinatus; assembly: GCF_038502225.1. Classification (NCBI taxonomy): domain Eukaryota; kingdom Metazoa; phylum Arthropoda; class Malacostraca; order Decapoda; family Parastacidae; genus Cherax; species Cherax quadricarinatus. Next base: position 30,709 of record NW_027198012.1, read on the forward strand.
GGGAGTTGACGTGTCAGCGGATGGGTCTATGAAAGATGAGGTGAATCATAGAATTGATGAGGGGAAAAGGGTGAGTGGTGCACTTAGGAGTCTGTGGAGACAAAGAACTTTGTCCTTGGAGGCAAAGAGGGAAATGTATGAGAGTATAGTTTTACCAACGCTCTTACATGGGTGTGAAGCATGGGTGATGAATGTTGCAGCGAGGAGAAGGCTGGAGGCAGTGGAGATGTCATGTGTGGTGTGAATGTAATGCAGAGAATTCGTAGTTTGGAAGTTAGGAGAAGGTGCTGGGTTACCAAAACTGTTGTCCAGAGGGCTGAGGAAGGGTTGTTGAGGTGGTTCGGACATGTAGAGAGAATGAAGCGAAACAAAGTGGCTTCAAGAGTGTATCAGTCTGTAGTGGAAGGAAGGCGGGTTAGGGGTCGGCCTAGGAAAGGTTGGAGGGAGGGGGTAAAGGAGGTTTTGTGTGCGAGGGGCTTGGACTTCCAGCAGGCATGCGTGAGCGTGTTTGATAGGAGTGAATGGAGACAAATGGTTTTTAATACTTGACGTGCTGTTGGAGTGTGAGCAAAGTAACATTTATGAAGGGGTTCAGGGAAACCGGCAGGCCGGACTTGAGTCCTGGACATGGAAAGTACAGTGCTGCACTCTGAAGGAGGGGTGTTAATGTTGCAGTTTAAAAACTGTAGTGTAAAGCACCCTTCTGGCAAGACAGTGATGGAGTGAATGATGGTGAAAGTTTTTCTTTTTCGGGCCACCCTGCCTTGGTGGGAATCGGCCGGTGTGATAATAAAAAATAAAAAATGTTAGTTAAAACGACAGAAGTACAACTAATGTGACATTTTACTGTGGCAACATTTTGCTCTCCAGGCACTTTGTCAATCCATTACATGTACTGTTTGTAACAGCTTGACAAAGCTCCTGGAGAGCAAAACATTGCCACAATAAAATGGCACATTAGTTGCACTTGTGTCCTTTTACCTAACATAAACATCTGTAGATTATTCATGTTAAACGTGCAAAACCTGTAACTGTTTTGCATGATGGTAGGATTGCTGGTTTCTTTTTCTGTCTCATAAACACGCTAGATAACAGGGATATCTTGCTACTCCTACTTACACTTTGGTCACACTTCACAGACACGCACATGCATATATATATACATACATCTAGGTTTTTCTCCTTTTTCTAAATAGCTCTTGTTCCTCTTTATTTCTTCTATTGTCCATGGGGAAGTGGAAAAGAATCTTTCCTCCGTAAGCCATGCGTGTCGTATGAGGCGACTAAAATGCCGGGAGCAATGGGCTAGTAACCCCTTCTCCTGTAGACATTTACTAAAAAAGAGAAGAAGAAAAACTTTATAAAACTGGGATGCTTAAATGTGCGTGGATGTAGTGCGGATGACAAGAAACAGATGATTGCTGATGTTATGAATGAAAAGAAGTTGGATGTCCTGGCCCTAAGCGAAACAAAGCTGAAGGGGGTAGGGGAGTTTCGGTGGGGGGAAATAAATGGGATTAAATCTGGAGTATCTGAGAGAGTTAGAGCAAAGGAAGGGATAGCAGTAATGTTGAATGATCAGTTATGGAAGGAGAAAAGAGAATATGAATGTGTAAATTCAAGAATTATGTGGATTAAAGTAAAGGTTGGATGCGAGAAGTGGGTCATAATAAGCGTGTATGCACCTGGAGAAGAGAGGAATGCAGAGGAGAGAGAGAGATTTTGGGAGATGTTAAGTGAATGTATAGGAGCCTTTGAACCAAGTGAGAGAGTAATTGTGGTAGGGGACCTGAATGCTAAAGTAGGAGAAACTTTTAGAGAGGGTGTGGTAGGTAAGTTTGGGGTGCCAGGTGTAAATGATAATGGGAGCCCTTTGATTGAACTTTGTATAGAAAGGGGTTTAGTTATAGGTAATACATATTTTAAGAAAAAGAGGATAAATAAGTATACAAGATATGATGTAGGGCGAAATGACAGTAGTTTGTTGGATTATGTATTGGTAGATAAAAGACTGTTGAGTAGACTTCAGGATGTACATGTTTATAGAGGGGCCACAGATATATCAGATCACTTTCTAGTTGTAGCTACACTGAGAGTAAAAGGTAGATGGGATACAAGGAGAATAGAAGCATCAGGGAAGAGAGAGGTGAAGGTTTATAAACTAAAAGAGGAGGCAGTTAGGGTAAGATATAAACAGCTATTGGAGGATAGATGGGCTAATGAGAGCATAGGCAATGGGATCGAAGAGGTATGGGGTAGGTTTAAAAATGTAGTGTTAGAGTGTTCAGCAGAAGTTTGTGGTTACAGGAAAGTGGGTGCGGGAGGGAAGAGGAGCGATTGGTGGAATGATGATGTGAAGAGAGTAGTAAGGGAGAAAAAGTTAGCATATGAGAAGTTTTTACAAAGTAGAAGTGATGCAAGGAGGGAAGAGTATATGGAGAAAAAGAGAGAGGTTAAGAGAGTGGTGAAGCAATGTAAAAAGAGAGCAAATGAGAGAGTGGGTGAGATGTTATCAACAAATTTTGTTGAAAATAAGAAAAAGTTTTGGAGTGAGATTAACAAGTTAAGAAAGCCTAGAGAACAAATGGATTTGTCAGTTAAAAATAGGAGAGGAGAGTTATTAAATGGAGAGTTAGAGGTATTGGGAAGATGGAGGGAATATTTTGAGGAATTGTTAAATGTTGATGAAGATAGGGAAGCTGTGATTTCGTGTATAGGGCAAGGAGGAACAACATCTTGTAGGAGTGAGGAAGAGCCAGTTGTGAGTGTGGGGGAAGTTCGTGAGGCAGTAGGTAAAATGAAAGGGGGTAAGGCAGCCGGGATTGATGGGATAAAGATAGAAATGTTAAAAGCAGGTGGGGATATAGTTTTGGAGTGGTTGGTGCAATTATTTAATAAATGTATGGAAGAGGGTAAGGTACCTAGGGATTGGCAGAGAGCATGCATAGTTCCTTTGTATAAAGGCAAAGGGGATAAAAGAGAGTGCAAAAATTATAGGGGGATAAGTCTGTTGAGTATACCTGGCAAAGTGTATGGTAGAGTTATTATTGAAAGAATTAAGAGTAAGACGGAGAATAGGATAGCAGATGAACAAGGAGGCTTTAGGAAAGGTAGGGGGTGTGTGGACCAGGTGTTTACAGTGAAACATATAAGTGAACAGTATTTAGATAAGGCTAAAGAGGTCTTTGTGGCATTTATGGATTTGGAAAAGGCGTATGACAGGGTGGATAGGGGGGCAATGTGGCAGATGTTGCAGGTGTATGGTGTAGGAGGTAGGTTACTGAAAGCAGTGAAGAGTTTTTACGAGGATAGTGAGGCTCAAGTTAGAGTATGTAGGAAAGAGGGAAATTATTTCCCAGTAAAAGTAGGCCTTAGACAAGGATGTGTGATGTCACCGTGGTTGTTTAATATATTTATAGATGGGGTTGTAAGAGAAGTAAATGCGAGGGTCTTGGCAAGAGGCGTGGAGTTAAAAGATAAAGAATCACACATAAAGTGGGAGTTGTCACAGTTGCTCTTTGCTGATGACACTGTGCTCTTGGGAGATTCTGAAGAGAAGTTGCAGAGATTGGTGGATGAATTTGGTAGGGTGTGCAAAAGAAGAAAATTGAAAGTGAATACAGGAAAGAGTAAGGTTATGAGGATAACAAAAAGATTAGGTGATGAAAGATTGGATATCAGATTGGAGGGAGAGAGTATGGAGGAGGTGAATGTATTCAGATATTTGGGAGTGGACGTGTCAGCGGATGGGTCTATGAAAGATGAGGTGAATCATAGAATTGATGAGGGGAAAAGGGTGAGTGGTGCACTTAGGAGTCTGTGGAGACAAAGAACTTTGTCCTTGGAGGCAAAGAGGGGAATGTATGAGAGTATAGTTTTACCAACGCTCTTATATGGGTGTGAAGCATGGGTGATGAATGTTGCAGCGAGGAGAAGGCTGGAGGCAGTGGAGATGTCATGTCTGAGAGCAATGTGTGGTGTGAATATAATGCAGAGAATTCGTAGTTTGGAAGTTAGGAGGAGGTGCGGGATTACCAAAACTGTTGTCCAGAGGGCTGAGGAAGGGTTGTTGAGGTGGTTCGGACATGTGGAGAGAATGGAGCGAAACAGAATAACTTCAAGAGTGTATCAGTCTGTAGTGGAAGGAAGGCGGGGTAGGGGTCGGCCTAGGAAAGGTTGGAGGGAGGGGGTAAAGGAGGTTTTGTGTGCGAGGGGCTTGGACTTCCAGCAGGCATGCGTGAGCGTGTTTGATAGGAGTGAATGGAGACAAATGGTTTTTAATACTTGACGTGCTGTTGGAGTGTGAGCAAAGTAACATTTATGAAGGGGTTCAGGGAAACCGGCAGGCCGGACTTGAGTCCTGGAGATGGGAAGTACAGTGCCTGCACTCTGAAGGAGGGGTGTTAATGTTGCAGTTTAAAAACTGTAGTGTAAAGCACCCTTCTGGCAAGACAGTGATGGAGTGAATGATGGTGAAAGTTTTTCTTTTTCGGGCCACCCTGCCTTGGTGGGAATCGGCCAGTGTGATAATGTATTCTAGTTTTCTTGGTCTCATTTTATAGAATGGAAGACATATTACAGAAATTGAGATGATTTTGACTGGTTTTACAATGAAAGGTGCCTTGAAATTGAGCTCAAAGTAGCAGAAATGTTCGATTTTTACCAAACTTCAAAAGTAAACAAATCGTGCCAAGCGTGCAATACACGTCAACTGGTGAGTCTAATATTCTTTCACAAGTGCACCAATAATATTTATACCATTTTTTACACTAATGCAGTAGTCTGCATAACAGTAAATCTTATATTTTTTGTGAGAATAAAAATTCAAAGTGGAAAGCAAAAGAATATAAGAGGGGCCTTGAGACGTGACTAATGACTAGAGGAAATGTCATTTTAGTGCCAGGAATGTCTTTCTTGTTTATTCTGGACCCTATTCGGAAATTGGCATCTTTTGAAATTTGTGTGAAATTGGCAAAATTGCTAAATTCTGACCACTGTACTGGATAGTTGAATTTCATAAATGGGTGGTTTCTTGCACCCATTCGATAGAAAAAATGGAGTTCTAGCGAAATATTCATGTTTTTTGTCGACTAGTACAGTGAAATTGGCCGAAAATGGGGCTCAAAGTGGGCAAAATCGCCGATGCGTAAACATCGCCGAGACCGCTAACTTTGCGAGAGCATAATTCCGTAAGTTTTCTATCAAATTTCAAACTTTTGGTGTCTTTATGATCGGGAAAAGATTCTCTATCTTTTCATAAGAGAAAATAATTTTTTTTTTTTTTTTAAATTTGGCCGACCCTGAGAACGAGTTTCGGAGAGGGCCTGTCGACCCTCAAAGGGTTAACCCCTCCTTTAAAGTGCTGGCACTGTACTTCCTACCTCCAGGACTCAAGTCCAGCTAACTGGTTTCCCCTGAATCCCTTCACAAAATATTACACTACTTACACTCCAACAGTTTGTCAAGTCCCAAAAACCATTCGTCTCCACTCCTATCTAACACACTCGCACATACCTGCTATATATCCAAGCCCCTTTCACTCAAAACCTTCTTTACCCCCATCCTTTCCATATAAGAGCATTGGTACCACTGTACACTCATACATTCCCCTCTTTGTCTCTATGGATAATTCCCTTCGTCTCCACAGTTGCCTCAGTGCACTACTCAAGTTTTGTCTTTCATCGGTTCTATGGTTCACATCATCTTCCATAGACCCATGTGCTGACAAGCTCACTCCCAGTCATATCACCACATTCTCTTCCTCCAGCTGTAACAATATTGCATTTACTAAATCTTCAGTTCTTGATGAATTTCTACCAAACAAACTAAAAAGACCTTTCTATGAAGAGGGTATCAAATGCTTTAGATAAAGAAAATATAGATATTACTTTGAGAGTGTATAAATTTGTAGTGAAGGGAAGGCAGGGTAGGGGTCAGCCTAGGAAGGATTGGAGGGAGAGGGTAAAGGAGTTTTTCTGTGTGAGGGGCTTGGACTTCCAGCAAGCAAGGAGTGAATGGAGACAAATGGTTTTTAACCAGACTCATGGAACTTTGTGTTCATCAAGAACTGCAAGAAGCCCCTATCACGAGCCTTTTCCATCCTATGGAGAGGGAGCATGGACACGGTGGTCGTCCCACAGTTACAAAAAACAACACACATAGCCCCACTCCACAAAGGGGGCAGTAAAGCAATAGCAAAGAACTACAGACCGATGGCACTAACATCCCATATCATAAAAATCTTTGAAAGGGTCCTAAGAAGCAAGATCGCCACCCATCTAGAGACCCATCAGTTACACAACCCAGGGCAACATGGGCTTAGAACAGGTCGCTCCTGTCTGTCTCAACTATTGGAGCACTACGACAAAATCCTAGATGCACTAGAAGACAAAAAGAATGCAGATGTAATATATACAGACTTTGCAAAAGCCTTCGACAAGTGTGACCATGGCGTAATAGCGCACAAAATACATGCTAAAGGAATAACAGGAAAAGTTGGTCGATGGATCTATAATTTCCTCACAAACAGAACACAAAGAGTAGTAGTCAACAGAGTAAAGTCCGAGGCAGCTACGGTGAAAAGCTCTGTTCCACAAGGCACAGTACTCGCTCCCATCTTGTTCCTCATCCTCATATCTGACATAGACAAGGATGTCAGCCACAGCACCGTGTCTTCCTTTGCAGATGACACCCGAATCTGCATGACAGTGTCTTCCATTGCAGACACTGCAAGGCTCCAGGCGGACATCAACCAAATCTTTCAGTGGGCTGCAGAAAACAATATGAAGTTCAACGATGAGAAATTTCAATTACTCAGATATGGTAAACACGAGGAAATTAAATCTTCATCAGAGTACAAAACAAATTCTGGCCACAAAATAGAGCGAAACACCAACGTCAAAGACCTGGGAGTGATCATGTCGGAGGATCTCACCTTCAAGGACCATAACATTGTATCAATCGCAGCTGCTAGAAAAATGACAGGATGGATAATGAGAACCTTCAAAACTAGGGATGCCAAGCCCATGATGACACTCTTCAGGTCACTTGTTCTATCTAGGCTGGAATATTGCTGCACACTAACAGCACCTTTCAAGGCAGGTGAAATTGCTGACCTAGAAAATGTACAGAGAACCTTCACGGCGCGCATAACGGAGATAAAACACCTCAATTACTGGGAGCGCTTGAGGTTCCTGAACCTGTATTCCCTGGAATGCAGGCGGGAGAGATACATGATTATATACACCTGGAAAATCCTAGAGGGACTAGTACCGAACTTGCACACGAAAATCACTCACTACGAAAGCAAAAGACTTGGCAGACGATGCAACATCCCCCCAATGAAAAGCAGGGGTGTCACTAGCACGTTAAGAGACCATACAGTAAGTGTCAGGGGCCCGAGACTGTTCAACTGCCTCCCAGCATACATAAGGGGGATTACCAATAGACCCCTGGCAGTCTTCAAGCTGGCACTGGACAAGCACCTAAAGTCGGTACCTGACCAGCCGGGCTGTGGCTCGTACGTTGGTTTGCGTGCAGCCAGCAGTAACAGCCTGGTTGATCAAGGCTCTGATCCACCAGGAGGCCTGGTCACAGACCGGGCCGTTTTTTTTTTTTTTTATTGTAACAAGTCGGCCGTCTCCCACCTAGGCAGGGTGACCCAAAAAGAAAGAAAATCCCCAAAAAGAGAATACTTTCATCATCATTCAACACTTTCACCTCACTCACACATAATCACTGTTTTTGCAGAGGTGCTCAGAACACAACAGTTTAGAAGCATATATGTATAAAGATACACAGCATATCCCTCCAAACTGCTAATATCTCGAACCCCTCCTTTAGAGTGCAGGCATTATACTTTCCAATTCCAGGACTCAAGTCCGGCTATATAAAAATAACCGGTTTCCCTGAATCCCTTCACTTAATATTACCCTGCTCACACTCCAACAGATCATCAGGTCCCAAATACCATTCGTCTCCATTCACTCGTATTGAACACGCTCATGCACGCCTGCTGGAAGTCCAAGCCCCTCGCCCACAAAACCTCCCTTACCTCTTCCTTCCAGCCTTTTCAAGGACGACCCCTACCCCGCCTTCCTTCCCCTACAGATTTAAGTGTTCTCCATGTCATTCTACTTTGATCCATTTTCTCTAAATGACCAAACCACCTCAACAACCCCTCTTCAGCCCTCTGACTAATACTTTTATTAACTCCACACCTTCTCCTAATTTCCACACTCTGAATTTTCTGCATAATATTTACACCACACATTGCCCTTAGACAGGACATCTCCACTGCCTCCAACCGCCTCCACGCTGCTGCATTCACAACCCAAGATTCACACCCATATAAGAGTGTTGGTACTACTATACTTTCATACATTCCCTTCTTTGCCTCCATAGATAACATTTTTTGTCTCCACATATACCTCAACGCACCACTCACCTTTTTTCCCTCATCAATTCTATGATTAATCTCATCCTTCATAAACCCATCCACTGACACATCAACTCCCAAGTACAGTGGTACCCCGCCTAATGTTGGCATCACTTAACGTTAAATCCACATAGCGATACATTTTATCACAAAAATTTTTGCCTCGCATTGCGCTAAAAAACTCGCTCAACGCTATTCATCCGAGATGCGTCTATGTGCGGCCTGAGCCAGCCTCACATGTTCCGCTGGTGGCATTGTTTACAAGCCAGCCTCCTCGGTAACATCCAAGCATACAGTCGGAACATTTCATATTATTACAGCATTTTTGGTGATTTTATCTGCAAAATAAGTGACCATGGGCCCCAACAAAGCTTCTAGTGCCAACCCTACAGGAATAAGGGTGAGAATTACTATGGAGATTAAGAAAGAGATCATTGCTAAGTATGAAAGTGGAGTACGTGTCTCCGAGCTGTCCAGGTTGTATAGTAAACGCCAATCATCCATCGCTACTATTGTGTCCAAGAAAACGGCAATCAAGGAAGCTGTTCTTGCGAAAGGTGCAACTTTGTTTTCGAAACAGAGATCACAAGTGATAGAAGATGTTGAGAGACTGTTATTGGTGTAGATAAACGAAAAACAGATAGCAGGAGATAGCATCTCTCAAGTGATCATAAGTGAAAAGGCTATGAAGTTGCATCATGATTTAATTAGAAAAATGCCCGCAACTAGTGATGATGTGAGTGAATTTAAGGCCAGCAAAGGTTGGTTTGAGAGATTTAAGAAGCATAGTGGCATACATAGTGTGTTAAGGCATGGTGAGGCTGCCAGTTCGGACCACAAAGCAGCTGAAAAATATGTGCATGAATTCAAGGAGTACATAGACAGTGAAGGACTGAAACCTGAACAAATGTTTAATTGTGACGAAACAGGCCTGTTTTGGAAGAAAATGCCAAGCAGGACCTACATTACTCAGGAGAAAAAGGCACTCCCAGGACAAAAGCCTATGAAAGACAGGCTTACTCTGTTAATGTGTGCCAATGCTAGTGGTGATTGCAAAGTGAAGCCTTTATTAGTGTATCACTCTGAAACTCCCAGAGCATTCAGGCAAAAGAATATCCTCAAGGCTAATTTGTGTGTGCTGTGGAGGGCAAACAGTAAGGCATGGGTCACTAAGGACTTTTTCTATGACTGGTTACACCAAGCATTTGCCCCCACTGTGAAAAATTACCTAATTGAAAATAGATTAGACCTTAAGTGCCTCCTGGTGTTAGACAATGCCCCTGGTCATCCTACAGACTTGGCAGAGGGACTTTGTGGGGACGTGAGCTTCATTAAGGTGAAGTTTTTGCCTCCTAATACCACTCCTCTCCTACAGCCCATGGACCAGCAGGTCATTTCAAACTTCAGAAAACTGTACACAAAAGCTCTGTTTGAAAAGTGCTTTGTAGTGACCTCAGAAACTCAATTGACTCTTAAGAGAGTTTTGGAGAGATCACTTTAATATCCTCAATTGTGTAAACCTTATAGGTAAGGCTTGGGAGGGAGTGACTAAGAGGACCTTGAACTCTGCTTGGAAGAAACTGTGGCCAGAATGTGTAGACAAAAGGGATTTTGAAGGATTTGAGGCTAACCCTGAGAGGCGTATGCCAGTTGAGGAATCAATTGTGGCACTGGGGAAGTCCTTGGTCCTAGTGGCATTAAAAGAAGAAGGGAAGTAACCCCGGAAAAGGGCTTGACACCTCAAGTCCTAATGGAAGGGGATTCCCCTTCTAAACACTAAGACCACAACACTCTCCCCTCCTTCCATCCCATCAATCATCACCAGATCTTTAATAAAGGTAAGTGTCATGTAACTGTGCATGTCTTCTTCAGTTTGTGTATATTAAAATTAATACACCTACCATCCGACTTACGACTAAGCTTGGTTCCGACCAACCGGTCGTAAGTCGAAATGGACATAAGTCGAACCTTTGAAAATTGCCGACATATTGGGAAGGGCATAATGTCAAAAGTTTCCTTTATAAACTACCTACATAATACTGTAATGTAATGTACAATCATTATTTCATTCTTTTTACCATAATTTACTTCTATTGTTATATTTTAATTATTTATGTACTGTATACGTATAATGTATACATGGTAGTGAACTGTATTGTAAATTTTACATCACATACAGTATCATATGTTACTATTATCTTTATGTATTGTCGACACAGTGGAATGAGAGAATACCACTGGTAGTGTCATCCTGCCATAATGTTGTATAACCTATACCCTAAGTAAAGTGAAACAACTCTGGAACATGTGTAATACGTATCTGGCTGGCTGGCTGAGTGGCCGGGTCTGTGGTTGGCCAGGTGGGTGGCTGGCTGGCTGGATGGGTGGGTGGGTGGCCGGGTGGGTGGGTGGGTGGCTGGATGATGGGTGGGTGGCTGGATGGGTGGGTGGGCAGCTGGATGGGTTGGTGGATGGGTGGGTGGCTGGGTGGGTTGCTGGATGGGTGGTGGGATGGGTGGGTGGATGGGTGGCTGGATGGGTGGGTGGGTGGGTAGTTGGCTGACTGTCTGACCGAATGTGGCTGTCTCTCTGTATCTCTGTGTGTGTGTGTGTCTCTCTCTCTGTCTCTCTGGTACACGTAAGTCAAGTTATCATACATATTATAAATTACCTAGGATAACCCAAAAATTCCAGACAAAGTGCTATACAGTGGATCTGTGCTCCAGTGCCCTAAATTAATAATAATATTAATAATCATTATTATTACAATAATACATATGTACTAATATTATTATTATTAAGCTATAATATAATAATCGTGTCCACTCATTACTTACCTTAAAATATCTGTAGTTTTAATGTAGAGTGAGAGGTGAGTAAACAAGATTAAATGAATAAATGAGAGAGAGAATGAGAATGTAGAATGTTCACGAGTTATGTAAACAAACGTTGTTGTTGTTGTTGTTGTTACCAGCCCCGACACGAATGATTCCTGTTCACTGTCAAGCCGACCAGAAAAACATCTCATATTTGTTAATTTATATGTTATGTAGCATGTTTATTATATAATTTTGAAAAAAAATCATAGATGGATTAAGCAAAATGTCTATATTAATGTTTTATACACATTTAACCCTTTGACTGTCGAAGGGCCCAATCCTGAAATGTCTCCTGGTGTCGCAAAATATTCGAAAAAAAAAAATTATTTTTTCTTATGAAAATGTTAAGATTATTTTTCTGATTGTTTTAGTCCCCAAAAAAAAAAATTTCCCATGAGTACTTACTGAGATATAGAGGCATGAAGTTTGCTGAAATTGATCTGCAAGCGGCAACAGCGGCGACTGCCGGTCACCCGGTAAACTTTGATTTATTTGTATTCAATGTTTTCTTGCTTTTTTCACTATTTTATTTTTTCACATAACTTTTGTGGCCTGTGAGACCAAATTATTGTGCAATGTTCAAATATACACTCGTTGAATGTAATACAATTATAGCAAAAACACTCATATCATTATAATGTTGCTAAAACTTGTTTACACAAACAAACAATGTAAACAAATGTTTATTACGATTGTTTTATAATATATATACATATGTACAATCACTGGACACTTTATTAGAAGTGCTGCAGCTTGTGGAATTCTTTGAAACATGGGTATAAGCACAATGGTGTCTTACACTCCTCACACATAAAACGAGTGTCTCTGCGTTTTTGTGGGCGTTTTGTGGTATGTCCACAGACAAAACACCTCTTCTGAGCATTTTTCTTGGCAGTAGTAGCAGGCAGTGGTATGGGGTAGTGATCACCAGGCCTCAGACGAGAGGACATGTGTTGATAATTTCGTGGGTGCTGGTCTATTACAGGTGTTGTTTCTTGGTATTTGAATATTATTTGTCTGATGACTGACAAACAAAATTCACCATATTTGGGTTTGTTCTTGGTCTTCAACTTATACATATTATAAGCATTCAGCATGGAAATGTCAAGAAGATGGAAAAACAGTTTTATATACCACTTATAACTCTTGCGAACACAGTCAGCAAACCCAATCTGCATGTCACATTTGTCCACTAAGCGCATATTGAGGTTATAATCCATCACAGCTGCAGGTTTTACAATGGGTTCATTGGTCTCTCTATTCTGCTTGCCAGTGTCTACCATTTCGTGTCGGTGAACTGATGTCAGCAGTGTGACATCACGTTTGTCATGCCACCGAAATGCCATGATGTCATTGGCAGCAAACACCTGCACTTCACTTCTACGACTGCCAGCATCGAACCTAGGCATATGTTTACGTTTTCTACGCACTGTGCCACACACATCTGTCATGTTCACTCGCAAGAAATCACTGAGTATAGGGCTTGTGTACCAGTTGTCAGTATATAAAATAGGCCCCTTACCAAGATATGGCTCCATCATTGTTCTAACCACATCACCAGAGATACCCAGTAACTTCCTGGTATCTTCCATTGTTTTACCGCCAGTGTACACAATTATATCCAAAACCAGACCAGTTTTGCAATCACACAGAACAAATAACTTTATACCAAAGCGTTTCCTCTTGCTTGGTATATACTGCTTGCAATGAGAGTCATATGTTTACCTTTGAACACATCTGTCAATCAACTGAGTATAGGGCTTGTGTACCGTCAATAACAAGTTCTAACCACATCACCTGTAACTTCCTGGTATCTTCCATTGGAGTGTACACAATTAATACAATCACACAGCACTTTTGGTTTCAGGTCTTCCTTTGAACAGAATCAAAGACTCGTCAATAACAAGCTTCCTGAAGGGATAAAAATACATACAGCACTTTTGTTTCAGGTACATAAACACACGTCTGATCTTATATAACCTGTCGCTTCTGTCAGGCCTGGTTTTGTCTGAGAAGTGTAACATACGTAACAGTAACACAAATTTATTCACTGGTATAATGTCACTGAAAGCAGGGGTTGAAATCAGGCGGTCTGTCGCCCAGTATGTGTTGACACTATGCTTATACACATGTGGCATAAGCATTATTGTGGCAAAGAACAGATACATCTCTGCCACAGTTGTGTCCTTCCACTGGTGTAGGCGTGATCTTAGTGACAGAATAGTGTTTGCCATGGTGTACTCATAGTATGTATTGCTTTCCCTGACAATAATGTCCATCAGGGGTTCATCGAAGAACAACTGAAAGCATTCCAGTTCAGTGGGATTGTTCCCAAGTGTACATGATGGCGGTATTCCACTTTGTCCTCCATCAAAGTCATGGGGATTGGGAACAAACTCGTCATCTTACTGCCAATCCCAGATGCGGTCAGCTTGTGCGTTCTGGATATTGTAATGTTGTGGTTGTGCAGGTTGTGGTTGTGGTTGTATAGTGTGGGGTCGGGCGAGGCTGGTTGTAGTTGTGCAGAGTCAGCAGCGCGGGTAGTAGCGTGGCCCGCTGCTGGTGTCACATGACTCATGCCACCATCACTATCACCACCACCGCCTGCTGCCTCACTCACATCATTTATACCCATCGTAACAATATCGTCATCTTCACTATCAGGACGTGGTGTAGGGCCACGGGATGTGCTCCGAGATGTACTCCTTCCTCTTGGAAGAGCATATGGCACACTACCAGACCTCATGCGACATCGTATATACTGTCGCTTCACTGGGGAATATTCACCCTCACTGTCACAACTAGAACTGCTTTCAATAACCTTGAAATCACTATCACTATCACTTGCACTGCTCACATCTGAGTCTTGTACACGGGCAAATAGTTTCCTCTTTCGTCCTGGTACAGGAGAACATGAACGAGCCGGCCCAGCACCAGAGGTGGAAGGTTGTGGGTCATCTGGGTTTTCATCACTAATTATGTTATCCTGGGTAATTTTCTCGGTCACACCCACTTCAAAACCAGGGAATTCACATTCACTGACTCTATCATCACTGTTTGAGCTATCACTTTGGAACAAAAGACCTCCAATCCACCGAGGAGTGAGGAACTTCTTACCGCGAGGCATGGTGAAAATGGACTACCAACAAGGCGTTCCCACAATGCACCGCTGAGTCCCAGATTTTTTTCACAGGGTGCACACCGACCACTGAGACTCATTCTCTCTCGTTTAGGCCTACCAGCCCTCTCCCGCTTGATTTGAAGCCGCTAGAATTTATGCGTATAGATACGTCAAACACGGTATCTCCCATGACGTATATATACGACCGCAACAGTGATTATTATTGTTATTATCATTATTAATATGGCATCTTCAAGACCAAGTACACTCTTAATGAGTGACTCTGAGACAGACAAGCAGACAAAGACAGACACAGGTAGACAGAAAGACAGACACGCAGGTAGACAGACAGACAGAAAGACAGACACACAGGTAGACACAGACACAGGTAGACATAAAGACACACAGGTAGACAGAAAGACAGACACACAGGTAGACAGAAAGACAGACACAATAGTAGACAGACACACAGAGATACAGACAGATATGCAGGCAGACAGATACAGACTGGTTTATGTGCAACAGTGAAAACAAATAGAGAGTTCGAGAGTAAGAGCCTTTCTTGCCACAATCTCCAGTGCAAGATTCAGACTTCATCTTAGGGGCCATGGTGAAATTTACTGTCCAGTTAGTACAGTTAATACAGTATGATGCTGCTAATAGGGCAGGGTTACTCAAACTGATGCTGCCTGCATGACACATTGCCGCCGCGAGTATTGTCAAATATTGTACAGCGGTGTGCATCAGCCGGCCCAGCCCAGCTGCCAGATGCATGGTCGTAAGTCGAGTGGACGTATGTCGAGCAGGTCCTAAGTCGGATGGTAGGTGTATTTCATGTGGTAAAAATTTTTTTTTTTCATGCTTTGTGGTGTCAGGAACGGATTAATTTGATTTCCATTATTTCTTATGGGGAAAATTCATTCGCCTAACGATAATTTCGCCTAACATTGAGCTCTCAGGAACGGATTAATAGCGTTATGCGAGGGTCCACTGTATCTGAAAACATTCACTTTTTCCAAATTCCTCCTCCCCAATTTGATATCCAATTTTTCTTTATCTAAATCATTTGATACCCTCATCACCTTACTCTCTTCTATGTTCACTTTCAACTTTCTACCTTTACACACACTCCCAAACTCATCCACTAACCTTTGCAGTTTTTCTTTAGAATCTCCCATAAGCACAGTATCATCAGCAAAAAGTAACTGTGTCAATTCCCATTTTGTATTTGATTCCCCATAATTTAATCCCACCCCTCTCCTGAACACCCTAGCATTTACTTCTTTTACAACCCCATCTATAAATATATTAAACAACCATGGTGACATTACACATCCCCACTTTAGCATTGAAATCCCCAACCACCATTACTCTCACACTTGGTTCAAAACTCCCCATGCATTCACTCAACATTTCCCAAAATCTCTCTCTCTCCTCTACACTTCTCTCTTCTCCAGGTGCATATACACTTACTATAACCCACTTTTCACTTCCAACCTTCATTTTACTCCACATAATCATTGAATTTATACATTTATAGTCCTTCTTTTCCTGCCATAACTTATCCTTCTGTGGAGACAAAAAACATTATCCATGGAAGCAAAGAAGGGAATGTACGAAAGTACATGTATAGTGGTACCAACACTCTTATATGGGTGTGAAGCTTGGGTTGTAAATGCTACAGTGAAGAGGTGGCTGGAGACAGTGCAGATTTCCTGTCTAAGGGCAGTGTGTGGTGTAAATATTATGCAGAGAATTCATAGCGTTTAACTTAGGAGGAGGTGTGGAGTTACTAAAAGTATTAGTCAAAGGGTTGAAGAGGGGCTGTTGAGGTGGTTTGCTCATTTAGAGAGAATGGAACAAAGTAGAATGACTTGGAGAGCTTATAAATCTGTAGAGGAAGGAAGGTGGGGGTTGGGGTCATCCTTGAAAAGGTTGGAAGGAGGGGGTAAAGGAGGTCTTGTGAGTAAGGAGCTTGGACTTCCAGCAAGCGTGTGTGAGTGTGTTAGTTAGGAGTGAATGGAGACGGATGGTTTTTGTTACCTGATGAGCTGTTGGAGTGTCAGCAGGGTAATATTTTTTGAAGGGATTTAGGGAAACCAGGTAGCTGGACTTTAGTCCTGGAAATGGGAAATACACTGCCTGCACTTAAAAGGAGGGGCTTGGGATATTAGTAGTTTGGAGGGACATCTGAACTGTCGTATCTGGGCATCTCTGCAAAGACACTGATTATGTATGAATGATGATGAAAGTTTTTTTTGTTTGTTTGTTTGTTTGTTTATTTTCGGGTCACCTGCCTCTGTGGGAGACAATTGGGGTCTTAACCCTTTGAGGTTCTGTCCTGTAGTTCTACGGCTTTAATGCCAGGGTTAAGGCAGTAGTTCTACATTATAAGCTCTGCTCACTCAGATAAGCTGTGAGTGGTAAATCTGGGCCTTAATATTAGCGAATGCATCTATGTGTTAAGTGTGCACCACATAAAACAAATCCTGCAGCAAGCAGTGCATGAGAGAAAAAATCTGCAAAAAGTTTTTGGATTAAAACAACGAATTTGTGGTGTATTTTTGTATGGTTTTTATGGTTGTATTCAGAGTTTCTTCGTCTCATTTGATAGAATGGAAAATATATTACAGAAATAGAGATGATTTTAATTGGTTTTAGCACTGAAAATGGCTTGAAACTGAGCTCAAAATAGCGGAAATGTTCAGTTTTTGTCCCTGTTCAAGTGTAAACAAATAACGTCATGCATCCAGCACATGCCAACTGGTGGGTCTAATATATGTTCATGAATGCACTGATTTTATTTATGCATTTATTAAATATTGCATAACAGTAAATCTTTTATTTTTTGGTATGAATAAAAACTCATTTTGTGAATAAAAATTCAAAGAATACAGTAGGGCCCCACTTATAAGGTGGGTTAGATTCCAGGCTGTCGCCGGAAAGCAGACATCGCCGGAAGGCAGAACTCAATTTTTTCCATTTATAAATGCATATAAATGCCAGACAACAAGTTTACACTAAATTATATTAAGTTAGTAATAGAACTAGGCATTAAAAACACAAAGTAAAATACAGTCACAGTAAATTCATTACTTATCTTAAAGTATTTGTAATCTTAATGTAGGGAGAGAGGTGAGTAGTACAGTGGACCCCCACATAACGATATTAATCCGTTCATGAGAGCTCATTGTTATGCGAAATTATCGTTATGCGAATGAATTTTCCCCATAAGAAATAATGGAAATCAAATTAATCCGTGCAAGACACCCAAAAGTATGAAAAAAAAATTTTTACCACATGAAATATACATTTTCCTACACACAAAGAGAAGGATACATGCACAATAGTAGAGTAGTACATGCACAATAGTAGAGTAGTACATGCACAGTATATATTGTGCATGTACTACTCTACTAAATGAAGAATAAATGACACTTACCTTTATTGAAGATGCAGCAATGACTGATGAGACACTGTGTCCTGGGAGTGCCTTTTCCTCCTGAGTACTGTAGGTCCTGTTTGGCATTTTCTTCCAGAACAAGCCTTATCACACTGTGTATGCCACTACGATTCTTAAATCTCTCAAACCAACCTTTGCTGGCTTTAAATTCACCAATATGAGCACTAGTTCCAGGCATTTTTCCCTGTTCACCTGGGTGTTAGTCGACTGGTGTGGGTTGCATCCTGGGAGACAAGATTAAGGACCCCAATGGAAATAAGTTAGACAGTCTTTGATGACAATGACTTTTTTGGGCTATCCTGGGTGGCTAACCCTCTGGGGTTAATTGTTTCTTGGTACTCTCAATAAGCCACACCAACAACGGTGCTACAGCAGCAGCAGCAGCAGCAGCAGCAGCAGCAGCAGCAGCAGCAGCAGCAGCTGACAGTGCTACAGCAGCAGCAGCAGCAGCAGCTGACAGTGCTACAGCAGCAGCAGCAGCAGCTGACAGTGCTACAGCAGCAGCAGCAGCAGCAGCTGACAGTGCTACAGCAGCAGCAGCAGCTGACAGTGCAGCAGCAGCAGCAGCTGACAGTGCTACAGCAGCAGCTGACGGTGGTACAGCAGCAGCTGACGGTGCTACAGCAGCAGCAGCAGCAGCTGACAGTGCTACAGCAGCAGCAGCAGTTGACCATGGTACCACAGTATTTCGATAATATTTCTCACCCTTTTTACCACAGGGTTGGCACTAGAAGCTTTCTTGGGGCCCATGGTCACTTATTTTGCAGATAAAATCACCAAAAACACTGTAATAATACGAAATGTTACGATTTTATGCTTGGATGTTACCGCGGAGGCTGGCTTGTAAACAATGCCACCGGCGGAACATGTGAGGCTGGCTCAGGCCGCACATTAGACGCGTCTCGGACGAATAGTGTTGAGCGGGTTTTTTAGCGGTATGCGAGGCAAAATCTTAGCGATAAAATGTTTCGGTATGCGGATTTAACGTTATGTGATGCCAACGGTATGCGGGGGTCCACTGTACTTATTTGTAGGAAGTCAGGTGCAGGTAGCCCAGGTGTAGGTAGCTCTGGCTCCCCGTCTCATACTTAATATATGATATTTAAAACATCCCAGAGAGGTAGAATGCACATACAGTACACTCATTATTTACCTTAAAATATGTGTAGTCTTAATATAGGAAGAGAGGTGAGTAGTATTTATTTGTATAAAGTCAGTGTAGGTAGCTGGTAGGTGTAGCCTGGGCTACACCTACCGGCTACCTACACTGTGGCCCAGAGCCATTTTATTAGCATCGACATGTCTTGTTCACTGAATTTAATCATTTCTAACAACTACCTTTAGATACCATCATGAATAATTCATGCCGAAAATTGTAAACAAAAGCGGAGTGGGGGAGTGGCTGGGCCAAACGCAGATTCATACACGTTTTCTCTGATGGCTGAACAGAGAGAAAACGTAATGTTGTCCCTCCACCCGGCTCCACAAGTATTATTATCAGAGCATATAAAATATGCAATAAATGCCAGACAACAAGTTTACACTAACTTATATTAAGTTAGCAATAGAAATAGGCATTAAAAACACAGTAAAAGGTAAGATACACACAGAGTACACTTATTACTTTCCTTAAAATATTAATACTAATGTGTGAGAAGTGAGTGGCAGGGTGTTTATTGAATAAAATCAAAATGGCACACCATCATCCTCTAACTTGGCACTTAAAGCAAGAGGCTTACGACTTCTCTTTTTATTACAGCTAACCTTAGATGCCATCGTCAATGAGAGCCAACTAGTTAACGAAAGAGTAAACGAGAGAGAGAACGAGATACAGAGTTGAGACAACGTAAGAACACAAACTGAACAGGTAGTGGATGATCACTTGGTCAGGCGAAATGCGTATTAATGTGTGTCTACTTTTAGTTCATTTACGTCCATTTGTAAGAGTTTGTAAAACATTTACCTCAATATTTTTTTTATTTTAATAATAATTACCTCACAATACAAATACTCTTACATTGTGTACAAGTTGTACAAGTTTGTTCAGAATAAACAAACAGCAACACACCATTTTTAGAGTGAATGAAGATGATAATAATAATAATATTATTATTATTACTAATATTATTATTATTAATAATAATAATTATTATTATTATTTATGATAAAAAGCACTAAACTCACAAGGGTCGTGAATTGCTATACATAGAGTAAAGGCATACGAAAAGAATATTTTTCTAC